>NC_057814.1:617404068-617497728 GCF_018294505.1 Triticum aestivum
TTCAGTTTTAGAAAAAACAAAAGAAAATGATGGAAATGTCAAAAAAATAAAATAAAATAAGTTTCCCATGTGATATGTGGTCTAGTATTTTGGAAAATTAACAAATATGAATTTCGACTTTATTTGCAAAATCGCTCTGGAATTTCTTAAAATGGGCATAACTTTTCCATACGAACTCGGATGAAAAAGTTTTTTATATGAAAAATCATCTACTCGAAAAGTTACATCCGACTTTAAGCGGGGGAACCCCGTTAAACATTTTCAATCCTCAAAAACCTAACAGAAAAAAAGTTACGGGGCTTTTAAGATCTGGAGAGGCAAAAAAATTCAAAAAATTTCAAATTATGGTCAAACTATGGTCAAACAATGGTCAAACTAATTATTCTAGAATATTAGTGTTACTAAATAATTATTTCAGTTTTTTTGTATTTTGGTCAAATCTGGTCAAACTGTGGTCAAACAGTGGTCAAACAATGGTCAAACTAATTATTCCAGAAATATTAGTGTTACTAAATAATTATTGTTTTTTAAAACAATAGTTTCAAACTCAAACAGTGAAATGTGTCACTTCATGCTCAAGCTAAATTCCTGAGGGTTAATAGAATTGACATCTTACTATTGTCAGGAAAACAACAAGTGCAGACTTGGAAACGAGGGAGCATAGAACCCGGAAGTTAAGCGTGCTCAGGCTGGAGTAGTGAGAGGATGGGTGACCGTCGAGGAAGTTAGATGATTTGGAATGATGAGGGGTGATTAGAGATTAGAGGATAAATTGAGCAGTGATGAGGGGTGGTGATTAGAGATTAGAGGTTCAGAAATTTGAAAATAAAAAAAAATTTGATTTTTTTTAAAAAAAGTTACCAACCGGGACTAAAGGTGGAGCTCCAGGCTGCGTCCACGTGGACGGCCTTTAGTCCCGGTTCGTGTAAGAACCGAGACTAAAGGGGGGAGGCATTAGTAACGACCCTTTAGTCCCGGTTCAAAAACCGGGACTAAAGGCCCTTACCAACCGGGACAAAAGCCCCCTTTTCTACTAGTGTTTGATTGAAGTTATCGGCAACTGGCACCAGCCTTATGGTTGTCTCTTTATTGCATAAGATGCAAGCGCCAAATAATTGTTTTACTTTATCGCTATGCGATAGCAATAGTTGCAAGAGCAATAGTTGGTGAGACGACCATGTGACGACAACGATGCTACGATGGAGATCAAGGTGTCGCGCTGGTGACGATGGTGATCATGACGGTGCTTCGGAGATGGAAATCACAAGCACAAGATGATGATGGGCAAATCATATCACTTATATTGATTGCATGTAATGTTTATCTTTTATGCATCTTATTTTGCTTAGATCGACGGTAGCATTATAAGATGATCTCTCACTAAACTTCAAGGTATAAGTGTTCTCCCTGAGTATGCACCGTTGCGAAAGTTCTTCGTGCTGAGACACCATGTGATGATCGGGTGTGATAAGCTCTACGTTCAAATACAACGGGTGCAAAACAGTTGCACACGTGGAATACTCAGGTTAAACTTGACGAGCCTAGCATATGCAGATATGGCCTCGGAACACTGAGACCAAAAGGTCGAGCGTGAATCATATAGTAGATATGATCAACATAGTGATGTTCACCATTGAAACTACTCCATCTCACGTGATGATCGGACATGGTTTAGTTGATATGGATCACGTGATCACTTAGAGGATTAGAGGGATGTCTATCTAAGTGGGAGTTCTTTAATAATTTGATTAACTGAACTTTAATTTATCATGAACTTAGTCCTGGTAGTATTAGCATATCTATGTTGTAGATCAATAGCTCGCGATGTTGCTCCCCGTTTAATTTTTATATGTTCCTAGAGAAAACTAAGTTGAAAGATGTTAGTAGCAATGATGCGGACTTGGTCCGTGATCTGAGGATTTTCCTCATTGCTGCACAGAAGAATTATGTCCTTGATGCACCGCTAGGTGACAAACCTATTGCAGGAGCAGATGCGGATGTTATGAACGTTTGACAAAGCTCGGTATGACGACTACTTGATAGTTTAGTGCACCATGCTTTACGGCTTAGAACCGGGACTTCAAGGACGTTTTGAATGTAATGGAACATATGAGATGTTCCAGGAGTTGAAGTTAATATTTCAGACTCATGCCCGTGTCGAGAGGTATGAGACCTCTCACAAGTACTTTGCCTACAAGATGGAGGGGAATAGCTCAACTGGTGAGCATGTGTTCAGAATGTCTGAGTACTACAATCGCTTGAATCAAGTGGGAGTTAATCTTCCAGATGAGATAGTGATTGACAAAGTTCTCTAGTCACTATCACCAAGTTACTAGAACTTCGTGATGAACTATAATATGCAAGGGATAACGGAAATGATTCCCAAGCTCTTCGTGATGCTGACATCGACGGAGGTAGAAATCAAGAAAGAGCATCAAGTATTGATGGTTAACAAGACCACTAGTTTCAAGAAAAGGGCAAACGGATAGAAGGGGAACTTCAAGAAGAACGGCAAGCAAGTTGCTGCTCAAGAGAAGAAGCCCAAGTCTGGACCTAAGCCTGAAACTGAGTGCTTCTACTGCAAAGGGACTGGTCACTGGAAGCGGAACTGCCCCAAGTATTTGGCGGATAAGAAGGATGGCAAAGTGAACAAAGGTATATTGGATATACATATTATTGATGTGTACTTTACTAGTGTTTATAGCAACCCCTCGGTATTTGATACTAGTTCAGTTGCTAAGAGTAGTAACTCGAAACAGGAGTTGCAGAATGAACAGAAACTAGTTAAGGGCGAGGTGACGATGCGTGTTGGAAGTAGTTCCAAGATTGATATGATCATCATCGCACACTCCCTATACTTTCGGGATTAGTGTTGAACCTAAATAAGTGTTATTTGGTGTTTGCGTAGAGCATGAATATGATTTGATCATGTTTATTGCAATACGGTTATTCATTAAAGTTAGAATAATTGTTGTTCTGTTTACATGAATAAAACCTTTTTTGGTCATACACCCAATGAAAATGGTTTGTTGGATCTCGATCGTGGCGATACACATTTTCATAATATTGAAGCCAAAAGATGCAAAGTTAATAATGATAGTGCAACTTATTTGTGACACTGCCGTTTAGGTCATATTGGTGTAAAGCGCATGAAGAAACTCCATGTTGATGGGATTTTGGAATCACTTGATTATGAATCATTTGATGCTTGCAAACCATGCCTCTTGGGCAAGATGACTAAAACGCCGTTCTCCGGAACAATGGAGCGAGCAACAGATTTGTTGGAAATCATACATACTGATGTATGTGGTCCGATGAATATTGAGGCTCGCGGCGGGTATCGTTATTTTCTGACCTTCACAGATGATTTGAGCAGATATGGGTATATCTACTTGATGAAACATAAGTCTGAAACATTTGAAAAGTTCATATAATTTCAGAGTGAAGTGGAAAATCATCGTAACAAGAAAATAAAGTTTCTACGATCTGATCGTGGAAGAGAATATTTGAGTTACGAGTTTGGTCTTCATTTGAAACAATGCGGAATAGTTTCGCAACTCACGCCACCTGGAACACCACAACGTAATGGTGTGTCCGAACATCATAACCATACTTTATTAGATATGGTGCAATCTATGATGTCTCTTACCGATATACCACTATCGTTTTGGGGTTATACATTAGAGACAGCTGCATTCACGTTAAATAGGGCACCATCAAAATCCGTTGAGACGACACCATATGAACTGTGGTTTGGCAAGAAACCAAAGATGTCGTTTCTTAAAGTTTGGGGTTGCGATGCTTATGTGAAATAGTTTCATCCTGATAAGCTCAAACCTAAATCGGAGAAATGTTTCTTCATAGTATACCCAAAGGAGACAGTTGGGTACACCTTCTATCACAGACCCAAAGGCAAGACATTCGTTGCTAACAATGGATACTTTCTAGAGAAGGAGTTTCTCTCGAAAGAAGTGAGTGGAAGGAAAGTAGAACTTGATGAGGTAACTGTACCTGCTCCCTTATTGGAAAGTAGTTCATCACAGAAATCTGTTCTTGTGACTCCTACACCAATTAGTGAGGAAGCTAATGATGATGATCATATAACTTCAGATCAAGTTACTACTGAACCTCGTAGGTCAACCAGAGTGAGGTCCGCACCAGAGTGGTATGGTAATCCTATTCTGGAGGTCATGTTACTTGACCATGACGAACCTACGAACTATGAGGAAGCGATGATGAGCCCAGATTCCGTGAAATGGCTTGAGGCCATGAAATCTGAGATGGGATCCTGATACGTCTGCGTCGTATCGACTTTTCCAAACACTTTTGCCCTTATTTTGGACTCTAACTTGCATGATCTGAATGGAACTAACCCGGACTGACACTGTTTTCAGAAGACTTTCCATGGTGTTATTTATGTGCAGAAACAAAAGTTCTCGGAATGACCTGAAACTCCACGGAACTTATTTTTGGAAAATATTAAAAATATTGGCGAAAGAATCAAGGCCAGGGGGCCCACCACCTGTCCACGAGGGTGGGGGGCGCGCCCCCTGCCTCGTGGGCCCCCTGGAGCTTCACCGACCTCAACTCCAACTCCATATATTCGTGTTCGGGGAGAGAAAAATCAGAGAGAAGGATTCATTACGTTTTACGATACGGAGCCGCCGCCAAGCCCTAAAACCTCTTGGGAGGGCTGATCTGGAGTCCGTTCGGGGCTCCGGAGAGGGGAATCCGTTGCCGTTGTCATCATCAACCATCCTCCCTCACCAATTTCATGATGCTCACCGCCGTGCGTGAGTAATTCCATCATAGGCTTGCTGGACGGTGATGGGTTGGATGAGATTTATCATGTAATCGAGTTAGTTTTGTTAGGGTTTGATCTCTAGTATCCACTATGTTCTGAGATTGATGTTGCTATGACTTTGCTATGCTTAATGCTTGTCACTAGGGCCCGAGTGCCATGATTTCAGATCTGAACTTATTATGTTTTCATGAATATATGTGAGTTCTTGATCCTAGTTTGAGGAGTTCATGTATTCACTATGTGTTAATGCTTTGGTTCGGTACTCTATTAAAAGGAGGCCTTAATATCCCTTAGTTTCCGCTAGGACCCCGTTGCCACGGGAGGGTAGGACAAAAGATGTCATGCAAGTTCCTTTCCATAAGCACGTATGACTATATTCGGAATACATGCCTACATTACATTGATGAATTGGAGCTAGTTCTATGTCACCCTATGTTATGACAGTTACATGATGAACCGCATCCGGCATAATTCTCCATCACCGATCCAATGCCTACGAGCTGTTCACATATTGTTCTCCGCTTATTTACTTTACCGTTGCTACTGTTACAATCACTACAAAACACCAAAAATATTACTTTTGCCACCATTACTTTTGTTACCGTTACCACTACTATCATATTACTTTGCTACTAAATACTTTGCTGCAGATACTAAGTTATCCAGGTGTGGTTGAATTGACAACTCAACTGCTAATACTTGAGAATATTCTTTGGCTCCCCTTGTGTCGAATCAATAAATTTGGGTTGAATACTCTACCCTCGAAAACTGTTGCGATCCCCTATACTTGTGGGTTATCAAGACTATTTTCTGGCGCCTTTGCCGGGGAGCATAGCTCTATTCTTTGAGTCACTTGGGATTTATATCTGCTGGTCACTATGAGTAACTTGAAAGACGAGAAAACAAAAATTTATCCCTCAACTACGAGGGGTGGTAAGGAACTGCCATCTAGCTCTGCACTTGATTCACCTTCTGTTTTGAGTAAGCTTGCGACACCTAAACCTGCTTCTGCTATTAATTCTGATATGTCGCATGTTATTGATGATGCCACTTCTGCTATGCATGATACTTATGGTGAAACTACTTCTATTCTTGATACTACTGTGCCACTTGTTGAATTTCTTGACGAACAACTTGGTAGGGCTAGAGAGAATGAAATTATTGAAACTGATAATTTTGATGATAGTGATGATGAGGACTCTCCCCCTAATAAATTTGAATTGCCTGTTGTGCCTGAGGGCTATGTTATGGATGAAGAAACTAAAAAAGACTTTCTTGCTTGCAATGATAGAAGTGATCTTAAGAAATTATTAGCTAAGCTTAAACAAAAAACTCTTAATGCTAGAATGAAATATGATCTTGCTTATGCTACTTCACCTATCTTTGTTACCGATAAGGATTATGAATTCTCTATTGACCCTGATATAATTACTTTGGTTGAATCTGATCCTTTCTGGATATGAATCTGAAACTGTTGTGGCACATCTTACTAAGTTAAACTAGTGTTGTGACCCGCGCATTTGCGCGGCTAGATTAACTATATATATACTGTTATATTTTGGATTATTATTTTGGCCAAGTTTATGGCCTCTTTCTCATATATTATCTGATGTAATATATTGTAGTCAAAAGGAATGTCCCGTGGTTCCTATACTCCATGAAGTATATGTCATATCAATAGATTGTAGTCAAAAGGAATGTCCCGCGGAAACATGGTCGGGTTATTGATTCCATTGTAGTTTGTTGATAAAAATACCTTGGTATATGAAGTCGGAAGACGGATGCAAAATCATATGTACCAATCGTCATGTTTCCGCTCTTCGGTCCTTTCCTCATCCCTTGTTATGTATCTTAGCACCAATATATATCTTCGGAACAATTCCCCTTCAGAATTAGATCTAAACATGAATAGTTTCTACGTATACCGATTGTACTATACTTCTGTTGCATTTTCATCTTTATATTATTGGTTGTACATGTAATGTATATTAAAGATTTTCTCTTATTCACTTCCTTCATACCTTATTTGTTTTGCTCGTGTCTTTGTCATTTCTGTATCAATTGTTTTTATATATTTTCCAGTATATGAACCCAACCATTAATTATGTAGTTTATTCATAAAATTTTACATGCCACAAATGGTACACATGCATTTACGTGTGTGTAAAAATGTATCATCTTTCATCCGAGAGCTCGTCACCTTTTCTAAAATTACTACTCTTTGAATTGCAAAAAGGACAATTCAAGCGACAGTGACATTCGACTCATGTTTACCTACCGATGTCGATGGTGATTTCAGCGGTATAATGAGTCATGTGTGACCATTGCGCTTTCCGGTTGCTTTTTTCCTAACATGCGTGTTGTATGATCATGTTCCTGGACACTCGACTATTCTATCATATCTCTTATTATTAAATCTAAACCGCTACAGTTATTATCCACTATATAGTTAATGGTGGAGGTAACTATTATATGCGGTAGAACACTTGCATCTCGTTAGGTGGCGAGTAGGTAGTTACCCAATATGAGTTCTAGATTTCCTATCAGTGGCAAAGCCGGACAAAAGAACCTCTGGGTCATTGTTAATTTTTCGGATCATTTTCTTCATAGCGTACAATAATTTTAGGTTGTTTTCCACAAAAGGTGTGGGGTCGACTGGCCCCGCAGCCTGTACGTGGCCCCATTCCTGGCTCCTATATATCATTACATCCATTGTTTTTTATTTTGACACATTTTTTATATACAACTTTGGCAGTTTTAAATACATTTGTGTTTTTATATAAAATTATAAATCCTATTATCATTTAAATAATCTACAGTGAAAATGGTATTAGTTTTACTTGACCATCTAACTATTTATGGGAATGATCTCAAATACGTGTGCACCATTCGTTATTATTGCAACCCTCTTCAATTACATGACTTAATCGACTTAATTCTGTTAATTTATATTAGTTCATTTTGCTGAATTCGTTTGTAGTATGCCTCCCGTACATTCTTTTTTTTTGGTTTCTCCCGTACACTAAAATGCCCAAGCTTATATATATTGTTAGTTATATATATATGCTGCCGAATAGCCAACACAACATGCGGCTAATTTTTTTCACTCCTGCCTTTTTTGAGACAATTAACTTTTTTTGAGACACAATGAACTCCTGCCTTTTTTTTGAGACACAATGAACTCCTGCCTTTTTTTTTGAGACACAATGAACTCCTGCCTTGTATCGATAGTTATGTCTACGGCCGGCCCAAATCATTAGCTAAAATCGGAGCGCATCTTTCCATATCGATGTTGCAAAAAAAATCTTTCCACATCCTTTTTCTTGGCTTGGATTTTGATTGCCCTTTTTACGGAAGGACTCCTATTGACCTGGTTCGTATATGGAATTTGTTTTTTGTCTGGATTCCGGTTGCCCTTTTATAGGACGATTTCCGTTGGGCGTTGATCCGGACACACATGTTTTTTTAAGTGACGTACATGTTTGTGTTTGTGCCTGGACGTGTTGGATAATAAAAGCTGGTTAGCTTCTCTTCATCAATACGTACGTGCTTTTCCCTAAAAAAAAATACGTACGTGCTATGCTAATGCCAATCGGATCTCCTAAAAACAAATCTCCTCTCTTCTTTCCAACTTATTATTCACACACCTTTGAACGTGTCTGTTTCACATATAATTTTAAGCACGTAACGTAATATCGTTAAATCACAGCCGTAAGAATTTCTGATCAACGATGTAAATTTTCTTAACTTATGTGGAAGAACGTGGTGTCTTATTTGCCTTCTATTTTAATTATATAATATATGATATAGCCACCCTGTTCACTAATGATGAGAGAACTCGCTACTTTTATATTCTTAAAATATTTCCGTTCTCATTAAAGGGTGATGCTAAGATATGGTTTAATTCTCTTGATCCTGGTTGTGTGCGTAGTCCCCAGGATATGATTTATTACTTCCCTGCTAAATATTTCCCTGCTCATATGAAACAAGCTGCTTTAAGGGACATATATAATTTTGTGCAAATTGAAGAAGAGAGTCTCCCACAAGCTTGGGGGAGGCTTCTCCAATTACTTAATGCTTTGCCTGATCATCCTCTTACGAAAAATGAAATACTTGATATATTTTATAATGGACTAACCGATGCTTCCACAGACCGCCTGGATAGTTGTGCTGGTTCTGTTTTCAGGGAAAGAACACCATATGAAGCTGAAATTCTATTGAATAATATGTTGACAAATGAAAATAATTGGACACTTTCTGAGCCAACTCCTGAGCCTATTCCTAAGCCAACTCCGAAGAAAAGAGGTGTTCTATTTCTCAGTCCTAAAGATATGCAAGAGGCAAAGAAATCTATGAAAGAAAAGGGTATTAAAGCTGAAGATGTTAAGAATTTACCTCCTATTGAAGAAATACATGGTCTTAATTTACCACCTGTTGAAGAAACATATGATCTTAATCCCTCACCTATTGAAGAAACTCATGGTCTTGATAACCCGACACAGGTAGTAAAGGTAAATTCTCTCTATACATATGATAAAGTTGAAATCCCTCCTACTAAGTTTGCCAGCCATTGTCTGGATGAGTTTGATAAATTTAAGGTTAAGCAAGAAGATTTTAATGCTTATTTTGGTAGGCAATTAAAACAAAATGCTTATATGGTTGAACACTTGAGTGATTATATGTCTAGAGTTAAAGGTGAACTTAAACTCATTAGTAAACATGCTTCTATGGTTACCACTCAAGTAGAACAAGTACTTAAGTCACTTTCGCCTCCAGACTTGTGGGGGCCGCTCCCTTCTTCCCCCCCACTTCAGGTGGGGAGTCGTTTTCTTCTTCCTCTTCCTCGTCGTCGTCAGTGGACGAAGAGGAAGTCTCACTTTCGGACGTCACGTCCGGAGTGCCTTTTCGGCGAAGGCCCTTCTTGGCCCGTTTGGCCGCCTTCTTAGCCGTCTTCTCCGGCACCTCATAGGGTGCAGGGAACAACATTTTCTCAAGTAAAGGGAACTCTTTGTCTTCGGGCAGTGGAGCCGGACAGTTAACCTCCTCTGCTACCTTGATATATGCCTGAAAACAGGGGAAGGAAAGCTTAAGTTTCCTCTCAAAATATGCTATTAGAGGGTACTCCTTGAAAACATTAAAAGAATTTACCGGGTTAGCCTGGCGTTTTAAGCTAAGCCCGCGATCTTCGGTCGTAGGCGGTGGCGTCTCGCCGACCTTGAAGAGCACTTTCCAGATTTCCTCGTGCGTCGTGCCGAAGAGCTCTAGTAGCGTCTGGTGCTTGGTCGGATCGAACTCCCACAGATAGCAAGTCCGGCGTTGGCACGGAAGGACCCGACGAATGAGCATGACCTGGACCACGTTGACGAGCTTGATTTTCCTGTTTATCATGTTCTGGACGCATATTTGGAGCCCAGTCAGCTCGTCCGAGGGACCCCAAGTTAGGCCCCTCTCTTGCCAGGAGGTGAGCCGCATCGGGATTCTGGATCAGAATTCGGGGGCCGCCGCCCAGTTGGTGTCGCGCGGCTCGGTGATGTAGAACCACCCCGATTGCCATCCCTTCACCGTCTCCGCAAACGAGCCTTCGGGCCAGGTGACGTTGGGCATCTTGCCCACCATGGCGCCTCCGCACTCTGCTTGTTGGCCATTCACCACCTTTGGTTTTACATTGAAGGTCTTCAGCCACATGCCAAAATGAGGTGGGATGCGGAGAAAGGCCTCACACACGACAATGAATGCCGTGATGTTGAGAATAAAGTTGGGGGCCAGGTCATGGAAATCCAGCCCATAGTAAAACATCAACCCACGGACGAATGGGTGAAGAGGGAACCCCAGCCCGCGGACAAAATGTGTAAGAAACATAACCCTCTCGTGGGGCTCTGGAGTAGGGACGATCTGTCCCTTGGCTGGGAGTCGGTGAGCGATCTCCTTGGCTAGATATCCGGCCTCTGGGAGCTCCTTGATATCCCTCTTCTTGACAGAAGAGGCCATCCACTTACCTCCAGCTCCGGATTCGGACATCTTTGGAGCACTTTCTCGGACGAGGGAAAAGCTAAAGCTTGGGCGCTGGAGCTCAGGGACAAAAAAGGGCTGAGGAGGAACCGAGGTGTGGGTGAAGAAAGGGAGTCCTTATCCCCTTATAAAGGCCATGAATATCAAGCGCCTCCCCACTTGCCTTAAACTCGCCTATTCCCAAGGGCCGCGCAAATGGCGCGGTTGGGTCACCCACGCCCGCATTGATGAGAATCACGCAATAAGGGGACACGATCTCTGTTTCGACGAGACGTGCCAATAGCAACCACGTCTTGAAACGTGGAGCGGCAGACAAAGAACGGTTCTAAATTATGGCCGGACAGACGTGGTGTTACGTTGTAAAAAGCTGTCTGCGGACGGAACTCGTGTAAAAGTATATATTCTCTCTGCGGTTGTGTATGGTGTGTAACAGGTCCGGATACAATCATCTCATCCGAAGACTATCTTGGAGTTCGGAAAAAGGGGAACCCGCCTTGCAATGACGAAGACAATCTGCGTGCTGGACTCCTCGTCATTGAAGCCACGTTCAGAGGCTACAGAGGGAGTCCTGGACTAAGGGGTCCTCGGGCGTCCGGCCTGTTATCCATTGGGCCGGACTGATGGGCTGTAAAGACATGAAGGCCGAAGACTATACCCGTGTCCGGATTGAACTCTCCTTGGCGTGGAAGGCAAGCTAGGCGACCAACTATGAAGATTCCTTCTTATGTAACCGACTCCATGTAACCCTAGATCTCTCCGGTGTCTACATAAACCGGAGAGCGTAGTCCGGATGGGCAGATACACATTACCATAGTCATACAGGCTAGGCTTTTAGGGTTTAGTCATTACGATCTCGTGGTAGATCAACTCTTGTAACACTCATATTCATCAAGATCAATCAAGCAGGAAGTAGGGTATTACCTCCATAAAGAGGGCCCGAACCTGGGTAAACATCGTGTCCCCCGTCTCCTGTTATCATCGATCCTAGACGCACAGTTCGGGACCCCCTACCCGAGATCCGCCGGTTTTGACACCGACAACGGTGCATACTTAGGGAGAACACTTATACCTTGAAATTTTAGTAATGGATCATCTTATAATGCTACTGCCGAACTAAGCAAAATAAGATGCATATAGGATACACATCACATGCAATCAATATAAGTGATATGATATGGCCATCATCATCTTGTGCCATTGATCTCCATCTCCAAAGCACCGTCATGATCACCATCGTCACCGGCTTGACACCTTGATCTCCATCGAAGCATCGTTGTCGTCTCGCCAACTATTGCTTCTACGACTATCGCTACCACTTAGGGATAAAGTATAAACAATTACAAGGCGATAGCATTGCATACAATAAAGCGACAACCATATGGCTCCTGCTAGTTGCCGATAACTCTGTTACAAAACATGATCATCTCATACAATAAAATATAGCATCATGTCTTGACCATATCACATCACAACATGCCCTGCAAAAACAAGTTAGACGTCCTCTACTTTGTTGTTGCAAGTTTTACGTGGCTGCTACGGGCTGAGCAAGAACCGTTCTTACCTATGCATCAAAACCACAATGAATTTTCATCAAGTATGTGCTGTTTTAACCTTCAACAAGGACCGGGCGTAGCCACACTCGATTCAACTAAAGTTGGAGAAACTGACACCCGCCAGCCACCTGTGTGCGAAGCACGTCGGTAGAACCAGTCTCGTGTAAGCGTACGCGTAATGTCGGTCCGGGCCGCTTCATCCAACAATACCGCCGAATCAAAGTATGAGGTGCTAGTAAGCAGTATGACTATTATCGCCCACAACTCACTTGTGTTCTACTCGTGCATATAACATCTACGCATAAACCTGGCTCGGATGCCACTGTTGGGGAACGTAGTAATTTTGAAAATTTTCCTACGCACATGCAAGATCATGGTGATGTATAGCAACGAGAGGGGAGAGTGTCGTCTACGTACCCTCATAGACCGTAAGCGGAAGCATTATGACAACGCGGTTGATGTAGTCATACGTCTTCACGATCGACCGATCCTAGTACCGAAAGTACGGCACCTCCGCGATCTGCACACGTTCGGCTCGGTGACATCCCATGAACTCATGATCCAGCAGAGTGTCGAGGGAGAGCTTCGTCAGCACGACGGCGTGATGACGGTGATGATGAAGCTACCGGCGCAGGGCTTCGCCTAAGCACTGCAACGATATGACCGAGGTGGATTATGGTGGAGGGGGGCACCGCACACGGCTAAGAACAATGTCTGTTGTGTGTTCTAGGGTGCCCCTGCTCCCGTATATAAAGAAGCAAGGGGGAGGCCGGCAGGCCCTTGGGGCGCTCCAAGGAGAGGGGGGAGTCCTCCTCCTAGTAGGAGTAGGACTCCCCCTTTCCTAGTCCAACTAGGAAGGGGGAAGGGGGAAGGAAGGAGAGGGAGAGAGGGAGGAAAGAGGGGGCGCCGCCTCCCCCTTCCTTGTCCAATTTGGACTCCCAAGGGGGGGGGGGGCGTGCGGCCAGCCCATGGCTCCCTCCTCTCTCTCTCACAAGGCCCATGTTGGCCCATTAGTTCCCCCGGGGGTTCCGATAACCCCCCGGTACTCCGATAATTATCCGGTGACCCGCGGAACACTTCCGGTGTCCGAATATAGTAGTCCAATATTTCAATCTTTATGTCTCGACCATTTCGAGACTCCTCGTCGTGTCCGTGATCACATCCAGGACTCCAAACTATCTTTGGTACATCAAAACACATAAGCTCATAATACCAATCGTCACAGAACATTAAGCGTGCGGACCCTACGGGTTCGAGAACTATGTAGACATGACCGAGACTCAACTCTGGTCCATAACAAATAGCGGAACATGGATGCTCATATTGGTTCCTACATACTCTACGAAGATCTTTATCGGTCAAACCGCATAACAACATACGTTGTTCCCTTTGTCATTGGTATGTTACTTGCCCGAGATTCGATCGTCCGTATCTCAATACCTAGTTCAATATCGTTACCGGCAAGTCTCTTTACTCGTTCCGTAATACATCATCCCGCAACTAACTCATTAGTCACATTGCTTGCAAGGCTTATAGTGATGTGCATTACCGAGAGGGCCCACAGATTCCTCTCCGACAATCGGAGTGACAAATCCTAATCTCGATCTATGCCAACTCAACAAACACCATCGGAGACACCTGTATAGCATCTTTATAATCACCCAGTTACGTTGTGACGTCTGATAGCACACAAAGTGTTCCTCCGGTATTCGGTAGTTGCATAATCTCATAGTCATAGGAACATGTATAAGTCATGAAGAAAGCAATTGCAACATACTGAAGGATCAAGTGCTAAGCTAATGGAATGGGTCAAGTCAATCACATCATTCTCTAATGATGTGATGCCGTTAATCAAATGACAACTCATGTCTATGGTTAGGAAACTTAACCATCTTTTATTCAACGATCTAGTCAAGTAGAGGCATACTAGTGACGCTCTGTTTGTCTATGTATTCACACATGTACTAAGTTTCCGGTTAATATAATTCTAGCATGAATAATAAACATTTATCATGATATAAGGAAATATAAATAACAACTTTATTATTGCCTCTAGGGCATATTTCCTTCAAGAAGGAGCTGACATGTGGGCTCCATCTAGTCATAACGGCCAACTTAGTTGTTTAGATAACGGTGTTGACCTTTTTCGCCACGTGAAGCTGACGAGCGGGTGATATGTCTCCAACGTATCTATAATTTTTAGTTGTTCCATGCTATTATATTATCAGTTTTGGATGTTTAACAGGCATTTATATGCTATTTTATATTATTTTTGGGACTAACCTATTAACCGAGGGCCCAGTGCCAGTTTATGTTTTTTTGCCTATTTTAGAGTTTCGCAGAAAAAGAATACCAAACGGAGTCCAAACGGAATGAAACCTTCGCAATGATCTTTCTTGGATCGAAAGCAAACCAGAAGACTTGGAGATGAGGTCGGAGATGCAACGAGGCGGCCACGAGGCAGGAGGGCGCGCCCCCACCCTCGTGGGCCCCTCGTAGCTCCCCTGACCTAGTTCCTTCCCCTATATATACTCTTATACCCTGAAAACATCCAAGAGAGCCATGAAACCACTTTTCCACCACCGCAACCTTCTGTACCCATGAGTTCCCATCTAGGGACCTTTTCTAGCGTCCTGCCGGAGGGCGATTCGATCATGGAGGGCTTTTACATCAACACCATTGCCTCTCCGATGAAGCGTGAGTAGTTTACCACAGACCTTCGGGTCCATAGTTATTAGCTAGATGGCTTCCTCTCTCTGTTTGATTCTCAACACCATGTTCTCCTCGATGTTCTTGGAGATTTATTCGATGTAATATTCTTTTGTGGTGTGTTTGCCGAGATCCGATGAATTGTGGATTTATGATCAGATTATCTGTGAATATTATTTGGTTCTCTGAATTCTTATATGTATGATTTGATATCTTTGCAAGTCTCTTCGAATTATTGGTTTAGTTTGGCCTACTAGATTGATCTCTCCTGCAATGGTAGAAGTGCTTACCTTTGGATTCAATCTTGCGGTGTCCTTTCCCAGTGACAGTAGACGCAGCAAGGCACGTATTGTATTGTTGAAATCGAGGATCAAAAGATGGAGTTTTCATCATATTGCTTGAGTTAATTCCTCTACATCATGTCATCTTACTTAATGCGTTACTCTGTTCTTTATGAACTTAATACTCTACATCCATGCTGGATAGCGGTCGATGTGTGGAGTAATAGTAGTAGAGGCAGGCAGGAGTTGGTCTACTTGACACAGACGTGATGCCTATGTTCATGATCATTGCCTTAGATATCGTCATAACTATGCGCTTTTCTATCAATTGCTCGGCAGCAATTTGTTCACCCACAGTAATATTTGCTATCTTGAGAGAAGCCACTAGTGAAACCTATGGCCCCCGAGTCTCTTTTCCATTATATTGAATCTCGTTTACATCTTATTAGTTTCCGATCTACTATTTTGCAATCTTTTAGATCTCACTTTACCGTTTATCTATCTCTATTAGATCTCACTTAAGATTAACGGGGCTAAGCGATCTGCCGAAGCTGACTCTTCCTTACTTCCCTTCTCTGGCCATGTGGTTGAGGATATTTGAAAAAAAGATGCAAGTGACCGTGAAGGGATTGACAACCTCTTTATCGCGTTGGGTGCAGGTTGTTGATTGTTTGTGCAGGTATTCAGTGACTTGTGCATTGTCTCCTACTGGATTGATACCTTGGTTCTCAGAACTGAGGGAAATACTTACACTACTTTGCTGCATCACCCTTTCCTCTTCAAGGGAAAACCAACGCAAGCTGAAGAGGTAGCAAGAAGGATTTCTGGCGCCATTGCCCGGGAGATCTACGTCAAGTCAAGCCATACCAAGTACCCATCATAAACTCTTCTCCCTTGCATTACATTATTCGCCACTCGTTTTCCTCTCCCCCACCTCTAAAACGATTTTCGAAAAGATTTGCCTTTTCTTTGCCTTCTTCCCGTATGTCTTTTTGATTAAGTTTCCATGTGCCTTCTATTTGCATGCATCTTTGCTTGCTAAAAATCTATTGATATGGATCCACTTAAAGTGTTCTACTTGGATCATCTTCGATCTATATGTGCTCGTGCTGAAACCCCAACTAGTTTAGTGGAGGGAAAATCTTTAGATGAGCATGCTCATTTTGTGCGTCACCGTTTGTCTGAAAAAGGGAGACTCTTATGGAATCAAATAAACAGTTTGTTGTGTTATGCTTGGAACCTTTGTGAAATTTATGATTTTACTTGTTGCTCTAAGAACCCTAAAAAACACATTCCCTACATATGTGAGTTTAATGATAATGAAAACTTATCTTCTTATGCAAAGGGTGTTTATAGTTACGATGATATCGAACAAATTGAAGAATTTGTTGCTTTTAAGGGTGCTTATGAAGGTGCATCTTTGATTGAAAAGTATGATATTACTCTCTACAAATCTGAAAATTTTGACATACTTAAATATTGGTATGAAAACTATGCTGATAATTTCTATGTCAAAGAATTTATCGAGAGAATGACCGTTGCTTTGGAAGAAAATAATTATATGCATGAATCTGAAGATAATTATGATTCTGACGATTTGATTAAAATATCCCTTGATGAACATGATGGTTGCTATTCTTGTGGGCATGATGCCAATATTTATAAAGATAAATTTGCTATAGTTCCTTATGTTAAACATGAGATCGTTGCTATTGCACCCATACTTGATAGTTCCTTTGATGAAAAGCATGATTGCAATGATGTTATTATAAATTCGCTTAATGTCAATTATGTTAATGATATGCAAAACCTCAAACTTGGGGATGCTAGTTTTGCTATGACTACTATTTGTTGCAACGATCATGATTGGGGTGATTCTTCTTATGATCTTGGAAATTTATTTAAGCCCCATGATGAATATGAGATTGATAATAGTGTTTGCAATATTATTGAAAGTGGGTTTGGATGAGTGTCTACTTTAGATCCCACATATTTCGAGAATGTTCAATCTTATATTTTTTTTGATAAAAGTGGGTTTGGAGAGGTCATGACTTTAGTTAATGTTAATCCCACTATTTTGGAAGAGTGTCAACTTCGCATGCATGTGGACCGTGTTGAAAATATTTTATCTGATAGCTATTTTGTTGATTTTTCTTATTATCCCACATGTAATTATTATGAGAGAGGAAAATATGGTTGTAGAAATTTTCATGTTACTAAATTACCTCTCGTTATGTTGAGATTGCTATTGTTTCTTTCTGCTTCCTTGCATATGCTAGTTTTTGCTTGCTACGATAATTTGTTTGCCTATAAGGTGCCTATGCATAGGAACTATGTTAGACTTAGATGTGTTTGTCAAGTGTTTCATGATGCTCTTTTTGCGCTTCAATTCTTGTCTTTCATGTGAGCATCATCGAAATCTCAATGCCTAGCTAAGGGCGTTATACAATAGCGCTTGTTGGGAGACAACCCAATTTTATTTTTGTTTTTCATTTTTGCTCCAGATTAGTAATAAATAATTCATATAGCCTCTGGTTAGATGTGGTTTCATGTTTTAATTACTGTTTGTGTCAATTAGAACCTTTGGGAAGGCTTGGGTGAAAGTTGATTTGATCTTGCTGAAAAACATAAACTTTTACGCTCACGAGATTATTTGTTGTTTTTAACAGAAGAGTGCTTTTGAGTTGATTCTTTTTGAAGAAGATTAATAGACAAATTCCTCACGCCCACCAATTTATTTCAGAATTTGTGGAGTTACAGAATTATTCGAGAGTTACAGATTACTACAGACTGTTCTGTTTTTAACAGATTCTGTTTTTCGCGTGTGTAGTATCGGGGGATATGAACCATGGAGAAGTTGGAATAAATTAGACATTACACCAATATAAATAAAGAATGAGTTTTAAACAGTACCTTAAAGTGGTGACTTATTTTCTTATACTAACGGAGCTCATGAGATTTTCTGTTGAGTTTTGTGTTGTGAAGTTTTCAAGTTTTGGGTGAGGATTTGATGGACTATGGAATAAGGAGTGGCAAGAGCCTAAGCTTGGGGATGCCCAAGGCACCCCAAGGTAATATTTAAGGACAACCAAAAGCCTAAGCTTGGGGATGCCCCGGAAGGCATCCCCTCTTTTGTCTCCGTCTATCAGTAACTTTACTTGAGGCTATATTTTTATTCACCACATGATATGTGTTTTGCTTGGAGCGTCTTGTATGATTTGAGTATTTGCTTCATCCTTGATGTACAAACCTTTTGGGAGAGAAACACATGAATCGTGATTTATTAGAATACTCTATGGGCTTCACTTATATCTTTTGAGCTAGGCAATATTGCTCTAGTGCTTCACTTGTATCTTTTTAGAGCACGACAGTGGCTTTATTTTATAGAAATTGTTGAACTCTCATGCTTCCCTTATATTATTTTGACAGTATTTTAGAACAGCATGGTAATTTGCTTGGGTTATAAAACTAGTCCTAATATGATGGGCATCCAAGATGGATATAATAAAAACTTTCATATAAAGTGCATTGAATACTATGAGAAGTTTGATTCCTTATGATTGTTTTGAGATATGAACATGGTGATATTAGAGTCATGCTAGTGGAATAATTGTGAATTTTAGAAATACTTGTGTTGAGGTTTGTGAGTCCCGTAGCATCCACGTATGGTAATCGTTGTGTAACAAATTTGAAGAATGAGGTATCTCTTTGATTGTCATCCTTTGTGTGGAGGTCGGGATCGCGCAATGGTTAACTCCTACCAACCCTTCCCATAGGAGCATGCGCGTAGTGCTTCGTTTTGATGACTTGTAGATTTTTGCAATATGTATGTGAGTTCTTTATGACTAATGTTGAGTCCGTGGATTACACGCACTCTCACCCTTCCACCATTGCCAGCCTCTCTTGTGCCGCGCAACTTTCGCCGGTACCATACAACCACCATTTACCTTCCTCAAAACAGCCACCATAATTACCTATTATGGCATTTCCATAGCTATTCAAAGATATATTGCCATGCAACTTTCCATCATTCCGTTTATTATGACACACTTCATTATTGTCATATTGCTTTGCATGATCATGTAGTTGACATCATATTTGTGGCAAAGCCACCTTTCATAATTCTTTCATACATGTCACTCTTGATTCATTGCACATCCCGGTACACCACGGAGGCATTCACATAGAGTCATATTTTGTTTTAAGTATCGACTTGTAATTCTTGAGTTGTAAGTAAATAAAAGTGTGATGATCATCATCATTAGAGCATTGTCCCATGTGAAGAAATAAAAAAAAGAGGCCAAAGAAGCCAATAAAAAAAAGAGAGAAAAAGAGAGAAGGGGCAATGTTACTATCCTTTTTCCACACTTGTGCTTCGAAGTAGCACCATGATCTTCATGTTAGAGAGTCTCTTATTTTGTCACTTTCATATACTAGTCGGAATTTTTCATTATAGAACTTGGCTTGTATATTCCAACGACGGGCTTCCTCAAATTCCCTAGGTTTTCATGAGCAAGCAAGTGGGATGCACACCCACTTAGTTTCTTTTTTTGAGCTTTCATACACTTATAGCTCTAGTGCATCCGTTGCATGGCAATCCCTACTCACTCATATTGATATCTATTTATGGGCATCTCCATAGCCCATTAACACGCCTAGTTAATGTGAGACTATCTCCTCCTTTTGTCTTCTCCACAACCTCCATTCTATTCCACCTATAGTGTTATGTCCATGGCTCACGCTCATGTATTGCCTGAAAGTTGAAGAAGTTTGAGAATACTAAAGTATGAAACAATTGCTTGGCTGAAACCGGGTTTGTGCATGATTTGAATATTTTGTGTGACGAAGATGGAGTATAGCCAAACTATATGATTTTGTAGGGATAAGCTTTCTTTGGCCAAGTTATTTTGAGAAGACATAATTGCTTTGTTAGTATGCTTGAAGTATTATTATTTTTATGTCAATATTAAACCTTTTTTTTGAATATTTCGGATATGAACATTCATGCCACAATAAAGAAAATTACATGGATAAATATTTTAGGTAGCATTCGACATCATAAATTCTGTTTTTATAATTTACCAACTCGAGGACGTGTAGGAATTATGCTTGGGGATGATTGATATGTCTCCAACGTATCTATAATTTATGATTGTTCCATGCTATAATATTATCTGTTTTGGATGTTTAATAGGCATTTTAATGCTATTTTATATTATTTTTGGGACTAACCTATTAACCAAGGGCCCAGTGCCAGTTTCTGTATTTTTTGCCTATTTTAGAGTTCGCATAAAAAGAATACCTAACGGAATGAAACCTTCGCAATGATCTTTCTTGGGCCAAAAGCAAACCAGAAGACTTGGAGATGAAGTCGGAGACGCAACGAGGCGGCCACGAGGTAGGAGGGCGCGCCCCCACCCTCGTGGGCCCCTCGTAGCTCCCCTGACCTAGTTCCTTCGCCTATATATACTGTTATACCCTGAAAACATCCAAGAGAGCCACAAAACCACATTTCCACTACCGCAACCTTCTGTACCCATGAGATGCCATCTAGGGACCTTTTCCGGCGTCCTGCCGGAGGGGGATTCGATCACGGAGGGCTTCTACATCAACACCATTGCCTCTCCGATGAAGCATGAGTAGTTTACCACAGACCTTCGGGTCCATAGTTATTAGCTAGATGGCTTCTTCTCTCTCTTTTATTCTCAACACCATGTTCTCCTCGATGTTCTTGGAGATCTATTTGATGTAATATTCTTTTGCGGTGTGTTTGCCGAGATCCGATGAATTGTGGATTTATGATCAGATTATCTATGAATATTATTTGGTTCTTCTCTGAATTCTTATAAGCATGACTCTGAATTCTTATATGCATGATTTGATATCTTTGCAAGCCTGTTCAAATTATCGGTTTAGTTTGGCCTACTAGATTGATATTTCTTGCAGTGGGAGAAGTGCTTAGCTTTGGGTTCAATCTTGCGGTATCCTTTCCCAGTGACAGTAGGGGCAGCAAGGCACATATTGTATTGTTGCCATCGAGGATAAAAATATGGGGTCTTCATCATATTTCTTGAGTTAATTCCTCTATATCATGTCATCTTACTTAATGGGTTACTCCGTTCTTTATGAACTTAATACTCTAGATGCATGCCGGATAGCGGTCGATGTGTGGAGTAATAGTAGTAGATGCAGGCAGGAGTCGGTCTACTTGACACGGACGTGATGCCTATGTTCATGATCATTGCCTTGGATATCATCATAACTGTGCGCTTTTCTATATATTGCTCGGCAGTAATTTGTTCACCCACCGTAATATTTGCTATCTTGAGAGAAGCCACTAGTGAAACCTATGGCCCCCGAGTCTCTTTTCCATTATATTGAATCTTGTTTACATCTTATTAGTTTCTGATATACTATTTTTCAATCTTTTACTTTCCGATCTATAAACCAAAAATACTAAAAATATTTACTTTACCGTTTATCTATCTCTATCAGATCTCACTTTTGCAAGTGATCGTGAAGCGATTGACAACCCCTTTATCGCGTTGGGTGCAAGTTGTTGATAGTTTGTGCAGGTATTCGGTCACTTGTGCGTTGTCTCCTACTGGATTGATACCTTGGTTCTGAAAACTAAGTGAAATACTTATGCTAGTTTGCTGCATCACCCTTTCCACTTCAAGGGAAAACCAACGCAAGCTCAAGAGGTAGCAAGAAGGATTTCTGGCGCCGTTGCCGGGCACATCTACGTCAATTCAAGCCATACCAAGTACCCATCATAAACTATTCTCCCTTGCATTACATTATTCGCCATTCGCCTCTCGTTTTCCTCTCCCCCACCTCTAAAACAATTTTCGAAAAGATTTGCCTTTTCTTTGCCTTCTTCCCGTATTTCTTTTTGTTTGTGTTTCCATGTGCCTTCTATTTGCTTGCATCTTTGCCTGCTAAAAATCTATTGATATGGATCCACTTAAAGTGTTCTACTTGGATCATCTTCGATCTATATGTGCTTGTGCTGAAACCCCAACTAGTTTAGTTGAGGGAAAATCTTTAGATGAGCATGCTCATTTTGTGCGTCACCGTTTGTCTGAAAATGGGAGACTCTTATGGAATCAAATAAATAGTTTGTTGTGTTATGCTTGGAACCGTTGTGAAATTTATGATTTTACTCTTGTTGCTCTAAGAACCCTAAAAAACACCTTCCCTACGTATGTGAGTTTAATGATAATGAAATCTTATCTTCTTATGCGAAGGGTGTTTATAGTTACGATGATATCGAAAAAATTGAAGAATTTGTTGCTTTTAAGGGTGCTTATGAAGGTGCATCTTTGATTGAAAAGTATGATATTACTCTCTACAAATATGAAAATTTTGACATACTTAAATATTGCTATGAAAACTGTGCTCATAATGTCTATGTCAAAGAATTTACCGAGAGAATGACCATTGCTTTGGAAGAAAATAATGATATGCATGAATCTATAGATAATTATGATTCTGATGATTTGGTTGAAATATCCCTTGATTAACATGATGCTTGCTATTCTTGTGGCCATGATGCCAATATTTATGAAGACGAATTTGCTATAGTTCCTTATGTTAAACATGTGATCGTTGCTATTGCACCCATACTTGATAGTTCCTTCATTGAAAAGCATGATAGCAGTGATGTTATTATAAATTCTCTTAATGTCAATTGTGTTAATAATATGTAAAACCTCAAGCTTGGGGATGCTAGTCATGCTATGACTACTATTTGTTGCAATGATCATGATTGGGGTGATTCCTCTTATGATCTTGAAAATTTATTTAAGCCCCATGATGAATATGAGATTGATAATAGTGTTTGCAATATTATTGAAAGTGGGTTTGGAAGAGTGTCGACTTTAGATCCCACATATTTCGAGAATGTTCAATCTTATGAAATTTTTGATAAAAGTGGGTTTGGAGAGGTCATGACTTTAGTTAATGTTAATCCCACTATTTTGGAAGAGTGTCAACTTTGCATGCATGTGGATCATGTTGAAAATATTTTATGTGATAGCTATTTTGTAGAATTTTCTTATGATCCCACATGTAATTATTATGAGACAGGAAAATATGGTTGTAGAAATTTTCAGGTTACTAAATTACCTCTCGCTATGTTGAGATTGCTATTGTTTCTTTCCGCTTCCTTGCATATGCTAGTTTTTGCTTGCTATGATAATTTGTTTTCCAATAAGTTTCCTATGCATAGGAAGTATGTTAGACTTATATGTGTTTGTCACATGTTTCATGATGCTCTCTTTGCGCTTCAATTCTTGTCTTTTATGTGAGCATCATCGAAATCTCAATGCCTAGCTAAGGGCGTTATACAATAGCGCTTGTTGGGAGGCAACCCAATTTTATTTTTCCTTTTTCCTTTTTGCTCCTGTTTAGTAATAAATAATTCATCTAGCCTCTAGTTAGATGTGGTTTCATGTTTTAATTAGTGTTTGTGCCAAGTAGAACCTTGGGAAGACTTGGGTGAAAGTTGATTTGATCTTGCTGAAAAATACAAACTTTTACGCTCACGAGATTATTTGTCATTTTTAACAGAAGAGTGCTTTTGAGTTGATTCTTTTTGCAAAAGATTAATAGAAAAATTCCTCACGCCCACCAATTTATTTCAGAATTTTTGGAGATACAGAAGTATTCGAGAGTTACAGATTCTGTTTTTCGCGTGGTGTTTGCTTATTTTGATGAATCTATGGGTAGTATCGGCGGGTATGAACCATGGAGAAGTTGGAATACAGTAGATATTACTCCAATATAAATAAAGAATGAGTTTGCAACAGTACCTTAAAGTGGTGATTTATTTTCTTATACTAACGGAGCTCATGAGATTTTCTGTCGAGTTTTGTGTTGTGAAGTTTTCAAGTTTTGGATGAGGATTTGATGGACTATGGAATAAGGAGTGGCAAGAGACTAAGCTTTGGGATGCCCATGGAACCCCAAGGTAATATTCAAGTACAAACAAAATCCTAAGCTTGGGTATGCCCCGGAGGGCATCCCCTCTTTTGTCTTCGTCTATCGGTAATTTTACTTGAGGCTATATTTTTATTCACCACATGATATGTGTTTTGCATGAATCGTGATTTATTAGAATACTCTATGTGCTTCACTTATATCTTTTGAGCTAGGCAATATTGCTCTAGTGCTTCACTTATATCTTTTTAGAGCACGGCGGTGGCTTTATTTATAAAAATTGTTGAACTCTCATGCTTCGCTTATATTATTTTGAGAGTATTTTAGAACAGCGTGGTAATTTGCTTGGGTTATAAAACTAGTCCTAATATGATGGGCATCCAAGATGGATATAATAAAAACTTTCATATAAAGTGCATTGAATACTATGAGAAATTTGATTCCTTATGATTGTTTTGAGATATGAAGATGGTGATATTAGAGTCATGCTAGTGGAATAATTGTGAATTTGAGAAATACTTGTGTTGACGTTTGTGAGTCCCGTAGCATGCACGTATGGTAACCGTTGTGTAACAAATTTGAAGCATGAGGTATCTCTTTGATTGTCATCCTTTGTGTGGAGGTCGGGATCGCGCGATGGTTAACTCCTACCAACCCTTCCCCTAGGAGCATGCGCGTAGTGCTTGGTTTTGATGACTTGTAGATTTTTGCAATAAGTATGTGAGTTCTTTATGACTAATGTTGAGTCCATCGATTATACGCACTCTCACTCTTCCACCATTGCTAGCCTCTCTTGTGCCGCGCAACTTTCGCCGATACCATACACTCACCATTTACCTTCCTCAAAACAGCCACCATACGTACCTATTATGGCATTTCCATAGCCATTCCGAGATATATTGCCATGCAACATTCCACTGTTCCGTTTATTATGACACGCTTCATTATTGTCATATTTCTTTGCATGATCATGTAGTTGACATCGTATTTGTGGCAAAGCCACCTTTCATAATTCTTTGATACATGTCACTCTTGATTCGTTGCACATCCCGGCACACCACCGGAGGCATTCACACAGAGTCATATTTTGTTCTAAGTATCGAGTTGTAATTCTTGAGTTGTTAGTAAATAAAAGTGTGATGATCATCATCATTAGAGCATTGTCCCATGTGAGGAAATAAAAAAAGAGGCCATAGAAGCCAATCAAAAAAAAGAGAGAAAAAGAGAGAAGGGGCAATGTTACTATCCTTTTTTCACACTTGTGCTTCGAAGTAGCACCATGATCTTCATGTTAGAGAGTCTCTTATTTTTTCACTTTCATATACTAGTGGGAATTTTTCATTATAGAACTTGACTTGTATATTCCAACGACGGGCTTCCTCAAATGCCCTAGGTCTTCATGAGCAAGCAAGTTGGATGCATACCCACTTAGTTTATTTTTTTGAGCTTTCATACACTTATAGCTCTAGTGCATCCGTTTCATGGCAATCCCTACTCACTCACATTGATATCTATTGATGGGCATCTCCATAGCCCATTCATAAGCCTAGTTGATGTGAGACTATCTCCTCTTTTTGTCTTCTTCACAACCACCATTCTATTCCACCTATAGTGCTATGTCCATGGCTCATGCTCATGTATTGCGTGAAAGTTGAAAAAGTTGAGAATACTAAAGTATGAAACAATTGCTTGGCTGAAACAGGGGTTGTGCATGATTTGAATATTTTGTGTGACGAAGATGGAGCATAGACAAACTATATGATTTTGTAGGGATAAGCTTTCTTTGGCCATGTTATTTTCAGAAGACATAATTGCTTTGTTAGTATGCTTGAAGTATTATTATTTTTGTGTCAATATTAAACTTTTGTTTTGAATCTTTCGGATCTGAACATTCATGCCACAATAAAGAAAATTACATGGATAAATATGTTAGGTAGCATTGCACATAAAAAATTCTGTTTTTTTAATTTACCAACTCGAGGACGAGCAGGAATTAAGCTTGGGGATACTTGATTGTTCCATGCTATTATATTATCTGTTTTGGACGTCTAATAGGCATTTATATGCTATTTTATATTATTTTTTGGACTAACCTATTAACCGAGGGCCAAGTGCCAGTTTCTGTTCTTTTGTCTATTTTAGAGTTTCGCAGAAAAGGAATACCAAACGGAGTCCAAACGGAATGAAACCTTCGCAATGATCTTTATTGGACCGAAAGGAAACGAGAAGACTTGGAGATGAAGTCGGAGACGCAACGAGGCGGCCACGAGGCAGGAGGGCGCGCCTAGGGGGGTAGGGCGCGCCCCCACCCTCGTGGGCCCCTCGTAGCTCCCCTGACCTAGTTCCTTCGCCTATATATACTCTTATACCCTGAAAACATCCAGGAGAGCCACGAAACCACTTTTCCACCGCCACAACCTTCTGTACCCATGAGATCCCATCTAGGGACCTTTTCCGGCGTCCTGCCGGAGGGGAATTCAATCATGGAGGGCTTCTACATCAACACCATTGCCTCTCCGATGAAGCGTGAGTAGTTTACCACAGACCTTCAGATCCATAGTTATTACGTAGATGGCTTCAACTCTCTCTTTGATTCTCAACACCATATTCTCCTCAATGTTCTTAGAGATCTATTCGATGTAATATTCTTTTGTGGTGTGTTTGCCGAGATCCAATGAATTGTGGATTTATGATCAGATTATATATGAATATTATTTGGATATTCTCCGAATTCTTATATGCATGATGTGATATCTTTGCAAGTCTCTTCGAATTATCGGTTTAGTTTGGCCTACTAGATTTATCTTTCTTGCAATGGGAGAACTGCTTAGCTTTGGGTTCAATCTTGCGGTGTCCTTTCCCTGTGACAGTAGGGGCAACAAGGCACGTATTGTATTGTTGCTATCGAGGATAAAAAGATGGGGTTTTCATCATATTGCTTGAGTTATTCCTCTACATCATGTCATCTTACTTAATGCGTTACTCCGTTCTTTATGAACTTAATAATCTAGATGCATGCTGGATAGCAGTGGATGTGTGGAGTAATAGTAGTAGATGCAGGCAGGAGTCGGTCTACTTGTCACAGACGTGATGCCTATGTTCATGATCATTGCCTTAGATATCGTCTTAACTATGCGCTTTTCTATCAATTGCTCGGCAGTAATTTGTTCACCCACCGTAATATTTTCTATCTTGAGAGAAGCCACTAGTGAAATGTATGGCCCCCGGGTCTATTTTCCATTATATTGAATCTCGTTTACATCTTATTAGTTTCCGATCTACTATCTTGCAATCTTTTACTTTCCGATCTATAAACCAAAAATACCAAAAATATTTACTTTACCGTTTATCTATCTCTATTAGATCTCACTTTTGCAAGTGACCGTGAAGGGATTGACAACCCTTTATCACGTTGGGTGGAAGTTGTTGATTGTTTGTGCAGGTATTCGGCAACTTGTGCGTTGTCTCCTACTGGATTGATACCTTGGTTCTCAAAACAGAGGGAAATACTTACGCTACTTTGCTGCATCACCCTTTCCTCTTCAAGCGAAAACCAACACAAGCTCAAGATGTAGCAATGGGCCCTTCAGGTCATAAACCAGATTAAGACATAACTGTTCAGCAACTAGTGTTTTTTGGAACAGCGAACCAAAATAGTGGTAGTTTTTAGACAATTAAGAAAAGTTATATTTTTTAGCCCTAACCCGTAATGTGGTAGTTTTTTGCTATTTACTCGAGCCCACAACATGCTCTCGCCCCATAGAATCAATACGCAGTGTATTATCACAATACTCATACGATCCCTCACCCTCAGGGGATTCCTGAACGGGGGTACAATTCTTCCCCTAGGGAGTAAGACATTTGCCCCCAGGACAGAAGAGGACCCCTCTTTTTTGAAGATCAGCAACATTTTGAAGTTTCATTATCTTAAACACATGACCTCTAGTATCAGATGTGTCATTGGTCACATTCTTCTCATGATCCGAGTCTAACCAGCACTAGATCAAGATCAAAGAAGAAATCATAGAAATGTTCCCCCAACACTGTCTCAAGTCTCAACCATCGGAGGGATCTCATCAACATTTCTATATCCAATCCTCACACACACATATTCAGGAAGGTGCAGAGTTGCACTATCAATCTCCAAGGGGACACTAACCAGCTCAAGAGGAGGCAAAGGTCAAATTTATTTCGCTCCTTTTTTCCAAGGGTACATTTCCCACTTTAACCCAAGCTATTTCCATAGTTCCTTTAGGTCCCACAGCCGAAGACCAAGCAGTAATCTTAGTTACACCACTCATCGATTTAAGAGTCATTCTAACACTGTAACACACATTAGCAACATCACAACGATTTGCAAACCTCATGACATACAAGAGAGGACCAATAGGTCAAGTAGAGCACCTCCAACCCGTGTCAAGGTACTGAGACAGATCATACTCAAGTTGGTGAGTGGAAGTGCACCCCTCAATGATAGTGATACTCAAGCTGGCGAAAGAGTTGTGGCACGTTATGGCGCAGGACTGGCCCATTCCCAAGGTGGAGAATATCATACATTTAGGTCCAGAATGGTTATTCTCACTATTGGAGCCTCTACCTGACACTACACGCATGATAGTCCTCATGGTCATGTGGCTTGTGTGGCATGTTCGGAATGAAATAACTCATGGCAAGCCCCCACCTCCAACGGAAGCATCTCGCAGATTTCTGCAAGGCTATATCAATTCCTTGTTGTGAATTCATCAGTGGCCCCAAGGTAATATGGAGAAAGGAAAGATGGTTGTTCAAGTTGGTCTTCTGGCGCCACAAGAGCGCGTACAACAGAAGGAGGAGCTGCGGTGGACGCTACCACCAGCAGGATGGACAAAATTGAATGTCGATGGCAGTTATGTGCCAGCTACAGGAGCAGTTGGAGGGGGCATGGTTTTGCGAACATACCAAGGGGACATCATCTCCACTGCGTGTAGGGAAAACCGCACATGCATTAATGGCCTGGAAGCCGAGTTGGCGGCATGTAGGGAGGGGCTCGTGTTGGCCCTGCACCGCATGGATCTTCCCATTCTCATCGAGATGGATAGTGTCGAAGCTGTGAACATGTTGAACGCTTCGACAAGGGATCGCTCGAGGAACCGTGTGCTAGTTGAGGAGATTAAGAGGATGAAGGATGCTGAGACTAGGGAGATTTATATCACGTCTATTAGTCGCTCACAAAATGAAGTTATCCACACTCTTGCTGCTTACGGTAGGAGTACCCCCTGTACTGCGGTATGGCTGGGTTCGGGTATGTTTGACATTGTAAACTTGGTTCTGGCGGATTTGCCTCCTTGAGTAATAGAAACTAGCAGGTTCACCTGCGCATTTGCGCGGCTAGATATTTATTATTTACTATTTATTTATTTTAGATAACCATTTGTTGGAATTTGGGTATTTGTTTCTCCGTGAAGTGAGAGCATAATTGGTTTGCTGCCAAAAATTGGCATGCCAATGTTTGGCATTGTGCCAGATATTGGCAACTACTTGGTTGTCTACGAGTTGTTTTGTCTATCTCACATAAAGTTGCCAACATTTGGCAAGTCTTGGTATTGCCAATATTTGGCAATGCCAACATTTGGCAAGCCAAATATTGCTAGCAAACCAATTATGCTCTGAAACCACCATGGTATACCATAAATATTGATTAATTGCATGCAGAAAAATTTGTTCGACAAATATGTGCCTTGGGTTATATTACGGTAATTACAGACTTGTAATTTAAATATGATATTTTTGAAAGAAAACCACATTTATAGTAATGATTTTATACTGCCATGATGTATACATCGAGGGCTAATTCAGTGTAGTTACATTGCTCAAACATCTGGGCGTCGTGGCTCGGCCGGAAACATTGAGAAACTTGGTTTTTAAATTCCTGTAAATCCCAAACTTGCCTGAAAATGATGAAACTTGGCATGGTGTCAATTCATGGCACCAACATGTTGTGTTAAAATTTTTTGGCCGAATTGGGACAAGTTTTGGTACAAACTTCTTGCAAATTGTAGCTTCTCTCAAGAAGGCGTGTGGTTTCGAGACGGAACGTGTCACCTTTGTTTGCGAAACGATATATGCTGCCCCCACATCTTGATTTTTTTATAAAGCAAACATAGAACTATATGAGTGTCGTGTTAAAAGTTGGAATTATTCTGGGTTCGTCTGGCCCTTTTTATGCATTAATTGAGTTTCTAGGCATTTAATGTGAATAATTCAAATTTGAACTAAAAGCACATGCTCCAGTGCACCAATGTTGGTTGAAAAATCACATGTTTGTCCTTGGGTGAATTTCTAGGTCCCATGCAAGAAATGGGAATGAAATTCAAACATCTAGGCGTCGTGGCTCAGACGTAATTATTGGGAAACTTGGTTTTTTAACTTGTAAATCCAATACACGCATGAAAATCATGAAACTTGGCATGGTGTCATGACATGGCACCAACATGTTGTGGTAAAATTTTCGGCCGAATTGGGACAACCTTTGGTATAAGCTTCTTGCAAACCGAAGCTTCTCTCAATTGGGAACATGTCACCTCCGTGTGCGAAAACGACATACGCTGCCTTCTCCGACCTAGATTTTCTTACACAGACATCTTAGACCAAATAGGAGTTTCGTGCTAAAATTTTGGAATTATTCCGGGTTCGTTTGGCCTTTTTATGCATTAATTAAATTTCCAGGCGTTTAATGCACATAATTCAAATTTGAACTACAAGCACATGCTCCAGTGCGCCAAAGTTAGTTGAAAAATAAATTATGTGTACTTGGGCGAATTTCAAGGTCCCATGCAAGAAATGGGAATGGAATTCAAACATCTGGGCATCTTGGCTCGGCCGGGAACATCGAGAAACTAGGTTTTAAAATCCCCGTAAATCCGAAACTCGCCTGAAAATCATGAAACATGGCATGGTGTCATGACATGGCACCAACATGCTGTGGTAAATTTTTTGTCCGATTTGCATAGGCGCATACATTAACAATCCACAAAGTCATTTTGGAACAAGTGCTGTCACGTTACAAATTGGAAACACAAGTATTATTGAAACCGTGGGCGTTCTACTTACCATTTACGTGCCGCCATGCGCCCCTTTTTTTATTGGCTTGGAGGTGCCGTGCGGGGTTGGTATTTGAGTACGGGAGGCATGCGATCAGACCCATGTGTGTGCTCATCGAGAGGAGAGCCCTTTGACCTCTATCCGCCGACCATCTCTCGCCCAACGTCTCCATTAATGGCACCCGAGCCCCTGTTTAATGGCGTGCCTATGTCTCAGTCGACATAGATTTAAGAGAGAAAAAAGAAAATCTGAATAGAAAGGTTTGCACGGATCTTGATGAAAGATCCGACGGACCTATATAGCATTGACTGCGACTTATAGCAGACTGATGAATATAAGGACGATGATAGTGGATAGTAATTTTCTTACATATTTAGGAAGATAATTAGAAAAGCTACATGCGGCAACACCCGAAATACACATGGGCAAAAGAAGAAGGAAGACACAGACAACGATCTGGCTCGCTGATCTCTACTTTCTTGATGCGTTGCTGCAGGCCGCGGAGACTAGTTCTCGCTGCGAGCGGTGATGGGCTCTTTCGTGTCCTCAAGACACTACTTGAGAGCATCCACAGATTCCTCCACCAGCCTTTGGCGCTCGATGCAGAGCATGTCATTCTCGTCCGTAAGTTTGTTGACGATGATGCCGGTCCTCTTGAACAAGGCAATGGTCTCCTCGTGCTGCTTCGTCGTTCCGGCGATCTTCGCCCTTAGCGGGTCGCGATCCGTGTGGAGCTTCGCCTTGTCTTCCCCTAGTCCCTAGATGACGCTGGTAGCATTTTCAAACGAGGCATTCATCTCATCCTTTTGCTTCGTCCAGTCGGAGATCCGATCCTTCAGGTCATCGAGCATAGCATGCCTGCGCCCGTGACAGTCCTCGTCTGCCCACAAGACATTTTCCCAGGCGGCCAAGGCGCGGGAGCACATCTCTGCTGCATTCATGGTGCGGCGGGACATCTCTGCTGCTTCCATGGCATGGCCGGACAAGTCTGCTGCATCGACGGTGCGGCGGGACCTTTGTGCTGCTTCGGCGGCTGATACCTCTTGAGCATGCGTTGGTTTTCCCTTGAAGAGGAAAGGGTGATGCAACAAAGTAGCGTAAGTATTTCCCTCAGTTTTTGAGAACTAAGGTATCAATTCAGTAGGAGACCGCACGCAAGTCCCTCGTACCTACACAAACAAATAAGAACCTTGCAACCAACGCGATAAAGGGGTTGTCAATCCCTTCACGGCCACTTGCAAAAGTGAGATCTGGTAGAGATGATAAGATAATATTTTTGGTATTTTTATGATAAAGATTGAAAGTAAAGAACGCAAAATAAACGGCGACAGAAATAGCTAGTTGCAGGAGATTAATATAATGGAGAATAGACCCGGGGGCCATAGGTTTCACTAGTGGCTTCTCTCAAGATAGCATAAGTATTACGGTGGGTGAACAAATTACTGTCGAGCAATTGATAGAATTGAGCATAGTTATGAGAATATCTATGCATGATCATGTATATAGGCATCACGTCCGTGACAAGTAGACCGAAACGATTCTGCATCTACTACTATTACTCCACACATCAACTGCTATCCAGCATGCATCTAAAGTATTAAGTTCATAAGAACCGAGTAACGCATTATGCAAGATGACATGATGTAGAGGGATAAACTCAAGCAATATGATATAAACCCCATCTTTTTATCCTCGATGGCAACAATACAATACATGTCGTTTCCCTATTGTCACTGGGATCGAGCACCGCATGATTGAACCCAAAGCTAAGCACTTCTCCCATTGCAAGAAAGATCAATCTAGTAGGCCAAACCAAACAGATAATTCGAAGAGACTTGCAAGGATATCAAATCATACATAAAAGAATTCAGAGGAGATTCAAATATTGTTCATAGATAATCTTTATCATAAACCCACAATTCATCGGATCTCGACAAACACACCGCAAAAAGAGTTACATCAAATAGATCTCCAAGAAGATCGAGGAGAACTTTGTATTGAGATCCAAAGAGAGAGAAGAAGCCATCTAGCTAATAACTATGGACCCGAAGGTCTGAGGTAACCTACTCACACATCATCGGAGAGGCTATGGTGTTGATGTAGAAGCCCTCCGTGATCGATGCCCCTCACGCGGAGCGTCGGAAAAGGCCCCAAGATGGGATCTCACGGGTACAGAAGGTTGCGGCGGTGGAAATAGGGTTTCGTGGTGCTCCTAGATGTTTTCAGGGTATATGAGTATATATAGGAGGAAGAAGTAGGTCGGTGGAGCTACAAGGGGCCCACAAGGGTGGGGGGCGCGTCTAGGGGGGCAGGCGTGCCTCCCTGCCTCGTGGCCTCCTCATTCGTTTCTTGACGTCCACTCCAAGTCCTCCGGATCACGTTTGTTCCAAAAATAACTCTCCCAGAGGTTTCATTCCGTTTGGATTCCGTTTGATATTCCTTTTCTGCGAAACACTGAAATAGGCAAAACAAACAGCAATTTGCACTGGGCCTTGGGTTTGTAGGTTGGTCCCAAAAATAATATAAAAGTGTATAATAAAGCCCATTAAACATCCAAAACAGAATATATAATAGCATGGAACAATAAAAAATTATAGATACGTTGGAGACGTATCAAGCATCGCCAAGCTTAATTCCTACTCGTCCTCGAGTAGGTAAATGATAAAAACAGAATTTTTAATGTGGAATGCTTCCTAGCATATTTCTCAATGTAATTTTTCTTTATTGTGGCATGAATGTTCAGATCCGAAAGATTCAAGATAAAAGTTTAATATTGACATAAAAATAATAATACTGCAAGCATACTAACAAAGTAATCATGTCTTCTCAAAATAACATGGCCAAAGAAAGTTATCCCTACAAAATCATATAGTCTGGCTATGCTCTATCTTCATCACACAAAATACTTAAATCATGCACAACCCCGATGACAAGCCAAGCAATTGTTTCATACTTTTTATGTTCTCCAACTTTTTCAATCTTCACGCAATACATGAGCGTGAGCCATGGACATAGCACTATAGGTGGAATAGAATGGTGGTTGTGGAGAAGACAAAAAGGAGAAGATAGTCTCACATCGACTAGGCATATCAACGGGCTATGGAGATGCCCATCAATAGATATCAATGTGAGTGAGTAGGGATTGCCATGCAACGGATGCACTAGAGCTATAAGTGTATGAAAGCTCAACAAAATAAACAAAGTGGGTGTGCATCCAACTCGCTTGCTCACGAAGACCTAGGGCATTTTGAGGAAGCCCATCATTGGAATATACAAGCCAAGTTCTAAAATTAAAAACTCCCACTAGTATATGAAAGTGATATCATAGGAGATCTCTATCATGAAGATCATGGTGCTACTTTGAAGCACAAGTGTGGTAAAAGGATAGTAACATTGTCCCTTCTCTCTTTTTCTCTCATTTTTTAATTTGGGCCTTCTTTTTTTTCTTTTTTATGGCCTCTTTTCTTTCCTATTTTCTAAGTCTGGAGTCTCATCCCGACTTATGGGGAATCATAGTCTCCATCATCCTTTCCTCACTTGGGACAATGCTCTAATAATGATGATCATCACACTTTTATTTACTTACAACTCAAAAATTACAACTCAATACTTAGAACAAAATATGACTCTATGTGAATGCCTCCGGCGGTGTACCGGGATATGCAATGAATCAAGAGTGACATGTATGAAAATTATGAACGGTGGCTTTGTCACAAATACGATGTCAACTACATGATCATGCAAAGCAATATGACAATGATGGAGCGTGTCATAATAAACGGAACGGTGGTAAGTTGCATGGCAATATATCTCGGAATGGCTATGGAAATGCCATAATAGGTAGGTATGATGGCTGTTTTGAGGAAGGTATATGGTGGGTTTATGGTACCAGCGAAAGTTGCGCGGTACTAGAGAGGCTAGCAATGGTGGAAGGGTGAGAGTGCGTATAATCTATTGACTCAACATTAGTCATAAAGAACTCATATACTTATTGCAAAATCTACAAGTCATCAAAAACAAAGTATTACACGCATGCTCCTAGGGGAAGGGTTGGTAGGAGTTAACCATCGCGCGATCCCGACCTCCACACATAAGGAAGACAATCAATAAATAAATCATGCTCCAACTTCATCACATAATGGTTCACCATACGTGCATGCTACGGGAATCACAAACTTTAACACAAGTATTCCTCAAATCCACAACTACTCAACTAGCATGACTCTAATATCACCATCTTCATATCTCAAAACAATCATAAAGAATAAAACTTCTCTTCATATTCAATGCACTTTATATGATAGTTTTTACTATACCTATCTTGGATGCCTATTATATTAGGACCAATATTTTTAAACGCAAGAAAATTACCATGCTGTTTTGTAGGACTCTCAAAATAATATAAGTGAAGCATGAGAGATAATTAATTTCTATAAAATAAAACCACCACCGTGCTCTAAAAGATATAAGTGAAGCACTAGAGCAAAACTATCTAGCTCAAAAGATATAAGTGAAGCACATAGAGTATTCTAATAAATTCCGAATCATGTGTGTCTCTCCCAAAAGGTGTGTACAGCAAGGATGATTGTGGTAAACTAAAAAGAAAATACTCAAATCATACAAGACGCTCCAAGCAAAACACATATCATGTGGTGAATAAAAATATAGCATCAAGTAAAGTTACCGATGGACGAAGACGAAAGAGGGGACGCCTTCTGGGGCATCCCCAAGCTTAGGCTTTTGGTTGTCCTTGGATTTTACCTTGGGGTGCCTTGGGCATCCCCAATCTGAGGCTCTTTGCCACTCCTTGTTCCATAATCCATCAAATCTTTATCCAAAACTTGAAAACTTCACAACACAAAACTCAGCAGAAAATCTTATGAGCTCCGTTAGCGAAATAAAACAAACCACCACTTTAAGGTACTGTAATGAACTCATTATTTATTTATATTGGTGTTGAACCTACTGTATTCCAACTTCTCTATGGTTCAGAACATCCGATACTAGCCATAGATTCATCAAAATAAGCAAACAACACACGAAAAACAGAATCTGTCAAAAACAGAACAGTCTGTAGCAATTTGTATCTAGCGCAAACTTCTGTAACTCAAAATATTCTGATCAATTAGGAATTCATAGATAATTTGTTTATTAATCTTCTCAAAAAAGAATCAACTGAAAATCACATTTATGTGATTTATGAAAACTAATCTCGTGCACGCAAAAGTTTCTGTTTTTCAGCAAGATCAAATTAACTATCACCGTAGGTTATCCTAAAGGTTCTACTTGGCACAAAGACTAATTAAAACACAAAACCACATCTAACCAGAGGCTAGATGAAAAATTTATTACTAACAAGAACCAAAAAGCAAGAAACAAAAATAAAATTGGGTTGCCTCCCAACAAGCGCTATCGGTTAACGCCCCTAGCTAGGCATAAAAGCAAGGATAGATCTAGGTATTATCATCTTTGGTATGCAATCCATAAGTGGCTCTTATACTAGATTCATAAGGTAATTTAATTTTCTTTCTAGGAAAGTGTTCCATGCCTTTCCTTAATGGGAATTAGAATCTAATATTCCTTTCCTTCATATCAATAATTGCGCCAATCATTCTAACGAAAGGTCTACCAAGAATAATAGGACATGAAGGATTGCAATTTGTATCAAGAACAATGAAATCTACGGGCACATAATTCGTATTTGAAACAATAAGAACATCATTAATCCTTCCCATAGGTTTCTTAATGGTGGAATCCGCAAGGTGCAAGTTTAAAGAACAATCATCAAATTCACGGAAACCTAACACATCACACATCACACAAAGTTTTTGGAATCGTGGAAACACCAGCACCCAAATCACACAAAGCATAGCATTCACGATCTTTAATTTTAATTTTAATATTAGGTTCCCACTCATCATAAAGTTTTCTAGGGATAGAAACTTCTAATTCAAGCTTTTCTTCATAAGATTGCATTAAAGCATCAACGATATGTTTGGTAAAAGCTTTATTTTGACTATAAGCATGAGGAGAATTTAGCACAAATTGAAACAAGGAAATACAATCTATTAAAGAGCAATTATCATAATTAAATTCCTTGATATCCAAAATAGTGGGTTCATTGCTATCTAAAGTTTTGACCTCTTCAATCCCACTTTTACCAATTTTGGCATTAAGATCTAAAAACTCCGAATCATTGGGACGCCTTTTAACTAAAGCCGACTCATCTCCAGTCCCATCATTATCAAGATTCATATTGCAAAACCAAGATTTAATAGGGGACACATCAATCACTTTTAGATCTTCATCCTTATTATCATGAAAACTAGAAGAACACGCGTTCACAAAGAAATCTTTTTTAGCACGCATCCTAGCGGTTCTTTCTTTGCACTCATCGATGGGAATTCTCATTGCTTTGAGAGACTAATTGATATCATGCTTAGGTGGAATAGATATAAGTTTCAAAGAATCAACATCAAGAGAGATTCTATCCACGTTCCTAGCCAACTCATTAACCTTAAGCAATTTTTCATCAAGCAAAGCATTGAAATTCTTTTGTGAATTCATAAACTCTTTAACACTAGTCTCAAAATCAGAGGGCAACTTATTAAAATTCCCATAAGAATTGTTGTAGGAATTACCATAATTATTAGAGGAATTACTAGGGAACGGCCTAGGATTAAAGTTTCCTCTATACGCGTTGTTACCAAAATTGTTCCTACCAACAAAATTCACATCCTTAGATTCACTATTATTCTCAATCAAAGTGGACAAAGGCATATCATTAGGATCAGAAGAAACACTCTTATTAGCAAACAATTTCATAAGTTCATCCATCTTTCCACTCAAAACATTAATTTCTTCAATCGCATGAACCTTTTTACTAGTAGATCTTTTGGTGTGCCATTGAGAATAATTAACCATAATATTATCTAGGAGTTTAGTAGCTTCTCCTAAAGTGATTTCCATAAAAGTGCCTCCCACGGCCGAATCTAAATGATTTCTAGAACCAAAATTCAATCCGGCATATTCTTTTTGTATAATCATACATAAATTCAAACCGTGTGTAGGGCAATTACGTGTCATTAATTTCATTCTCTCCCAAGCTTGTGCAACATGTTCATGATCAAGTTTCTTAAAATTCATAATATTGTTTCTAAGAGAGATGATCTTAGCGGGAGGAAAATACTTAGAGATAAAGGCATCCTTGCACTCATTCCAAGAATCAATACTATTTTTAGGCAAAGTCGAAAACCAAGTTTTAGCACGATCTCTAAGCGAAAACGGAAATAGCTTCAATTTAACAATATCATTTTCCGCATCTTTCTTCTTTTGCATATAACACAAATCAACGAAGTTGTTTAGATGTGTAGCGGCATCTTCACTAGGAAGGCCATAGAATTGATCTTTCATGACAAGATTCAGCAAGGCAGCATTAATTTCACAAGATTCAGCATCGTTAATAGGAGCAATCAGAGTGCTAAAAAATCATTGTTGTTGGTATTGGAAAAATCACACAATTTAGTATTATCTTGAGCCATCGTGACAAGCAAGCAATCTAACACACAAGCACACAAGAAGCAAGCGAAAAAGAGGCGAATGAAGAGAGAGAGAGGGCGAATAAAACGACAAGGGTGAAGTTGGGGAGAGGAAAACGAGAGGAAAATGGCAAATAATGTAATGCGAGGGATAAGAATTTGTGATGGGTACTTGGTATGTCTTGACTTGTGCGTAGACTCCCCAGAACGGCGCCAGAAATCCTTCTTGCTACCTCTTTAGCATGCGTTGGTTTTCCCTTGAAGAGTAAAGGGTGATGCAGCAAAGTAGCCTAAATATTTCCCTCACTTTTTGAGAACCAAGGTATCAATGTAGGAGACCACACGCAAGTCCCTCGTACCTACACAAACAAATAAGAACCGTGCAACCAACGCGATAAAGGGGTTGTCAATCCCTTCAAGGCCACTTGCAAAAGTGAGATCTGATAGAGATGATAAGATAATATTTTTGGTATTTTTATGATAAAGATTGAAAGTAAAGAACGCAAAATAAACGGCGACCGAAATAGCTAGTTGCGGGAGATTAATATAATGCAGAATAGACCCGGGGGCCATAGGTTTCACTAGTGGCTTCTCTAAAGATAGCATAAGTATTACGGTGGGGGAACAAATTATTGTCGAGCAATTGATAGAATTGAGCATAGTTATGAGAATATCTAGGCATGATCATGTATATAGGCATCACGTCCGCGGCAAGTAGACCGAAACGATTCTGCATCTACTACTATTACTCCACACATCGACCGCTATCCAGCATGCATCTAGAGTATTAAGTTTATAAGAACAGAGTAACACATTAGGCAAGATGACATGATGTAGAAGGATAAACTCAAGCAATATTACATAAACCCCATCTTTTTATCCTCGATGGCAACAATACAATACGTGTCGTTTCCCCTACTGTCACTGGGATCGAGCACCGCATGATTGAACCCAAAGATAAGCACTTCTCCCATTGCAAGAAAGATCAATCTAGTAGGCCAAACCAAACTGATAATTCGAAGAGACTTGCAAAGATATCAAATCATACATAAAATAATCCAGAGGAGATTCAAATATTGTTCATAGATAATCTTGATCATAAACCCACAATTCATCGGATCTCGACAAACACACCGCAAAAAGAGTTACATCAAATAGATCTCCAAGAAGATCGAGGAAAACTTTGTATTGAGATCCAAAGAGAGAGAAGAAGCCATCTCGCTAATAACTATGGACCCGAAGGTCTGAGGTAAACTACTCACACATGATCGGAGAGGCTATGGTGTTGATGTAGAAGCCCTCCGTGATCGATGCCCCCTCCGGCGGAGCACCGGAAAAGGCCCCAAGATGGGATCTCACGGGTATAGAAGGTTGCGGCAGTGGAAATAGGGTTTCGTGGTGCTCCTGGATGTTTTCGGGGTATATGAGTATATATAGGAGGAAGAAGTAGGTCGGTGCAGCTACGAGGGGCCCACGAGGGTGGGGGCGCGCCTCCCTGCCTTGTGGCCTCCTCGTTCGTTTCTTGACGTCCACTCCAAGTCCTCCGGATCATGTTTGTTCCAAAAATAACTCTCCCGAAGGTTTCATTCTGTTTGGATTCCGTTTTATATTCCTTTTCTGCGAAACACTGAAATAGGCAAAAAAACAACAATTTGCACTGGGCCTTGGGTTAGTAGGTTAGTCCCAAAAATAATATAAAAGTGTATAATAAAGTCCATTAAACATCCAAATCAGAATATATAATAGCATGAACAATAAAAAATTATAGATACGTTGGAGACATATCAGCGGCGCGGTGGGACCTCTGTGCTGCTACGGCCGCCCGACGGGACATGTCGGCTGCTTTCACGACGAGGCGGGACATCTCTCTTGCTTCCGCTTCCATGCTCACCTCTCCCTGGTAGTAATCTCTCGACCAAGAGCTCACGCTGGCAATGGTAGGCGCAAGGGAACGACGATGAATGAGTTGTTTGTTTTTGTGGATGAGGAGTTGAGGAGGAATGTGCAATCATCTTGGAGTAGGTAGTATTTATAACTGAGTAATAATATGCTCCTTAGTGGGTAACCGTTTAGGTTTTGATCGGTGTGAACAGGTTTGCAATTGAATATAGCGTGGTAGTAATTTGGAATGTGACGGGATGCATGCTCATAATTTATTGACGGTTCTGTAATTTCTAAGTGCAGCACTATTCCCGGATGGCGTAACATGGGCACGTGTTCTCAGCTGCGTACGTGGCATTTGGAACATAGGGTGCAACGCAACAGGTGATGGCAGCACACGTCTTGTTCCAACAACCATGTGCACTCGTTATTACCATCGCACACGCTTCTTTTAATTAAAATGTGTGCCTGTCTAGCGACCACACGTTAATCTGTCTAACTGTTTCTGTTTGTTGTGGTTAATCGCAAATATTTCATCTGTGTGAATTGTATGCCGTCAATAGCAGACACGTTGATCTGGCTGACCGTTTCTGTTGTGTAGCCTAATCGCAAACAGTTCATCCATCTGAAGTGTATGCCCTCAATCACACACACCTTCATCTGGCTGCCCGTTTATGATATTCCGCCTCATCACAAACAGTTAATCCGACTGAACTGTATGTTGTATATTGCACACGCCTTCATTTGGCTGCCCGTTTCTGTTTGTCTACTCATCGCAAACAGTTCATTAAACTGAACCGTATGCCCCGCATCACATACGCAAGTAAAATCCGAACCGTGTTTGATGTATCCGCCATCGCAAACGTTCTCCATCTTTTTTGACGGTATTTTTACATCACTGTTGGGGATATAACTATTGAGTATAAACCGCCCAGGAGGGGCCGGGTTATACTCATAGTAACTTACCCGTATCGAAGCACATGAAGACATGGAAGATGGCGCTTTATGGAGGAGACTTAATAAGAAGGCTCAAAGCCCAAAGGTGGATTAGGCCCATAGATGTAAACCGCCATAAGGTGTATAACTTGTATTGTAAGATAGGAAAGAGTAGATACCGAGCTGGACACGTTTATGAGCCGGCCGGGATCTTGTGAACCGTCGGGCGTCAACCTGTGTATATAAAGGGACGACCCGGCGGTGGTTTAGGAACAAGAAACAACAACTCGAGAGCCAGTCAAAGCGTATTCGCTCCCTGGTCATCGAAACCCTAGCAATACCACCTCAAACTGGATTAGGCCTTTACCTTCACCGCAAGGGGCCGAACTAGTATAAACTCCTTGTGTCCTTTGTCCCGCTTTAACCCCTTTAAGCTAACCTCGTTGCGATGGCTCCACGACTAAGTCCTCACACTAGGACATCTGCCGTGACAAAACCATGACAGTTGGTGCCCACCATGGGGCCACCGCACGGTGGTCTCGAGTTCTTAAAGGGCAACTTTGATGGGATCAAGGGATACGCTGTGAGCCGGATGACCACGAGTCGTCGCGGCAAGCTCTACATCGACGACGCAGGCTGGGGTCCCGAGGCCGGCTCAATTGAGTACGGGTACCGGGTCCCCTTCGGCGGAATTCACGTCTTCATCGGCAAGACCGGTGAACTGGGCCCTCAGCCGGGCATCTGCGCCGACATCATCGAGACGGCTCAGCGTGCGAGACCCGCCCGAGTTCAGCCCGCCAGGAATCGTGCTTTCGTGGGATTCATCCATGGACTGGGACCTGAGGATAGATCTGTAACATCCCAAATTTTCAATTTGGTATGTTATACATAGATCATCATTGCATATCATATTTTATTGCATTTTGACAAATCCTCGATAAATCCTAAGCAACTCAAGGACCCTCGGAGAGAGTTGGGGATTTTCTCGAATTTTCATATTTGATTTTTCATCAAATAATAAGACGAGGATTTTGGTTTTAATTATTTTTCTCTCCGGAAAAATATTTCATTAAACAAAATAAATGAGAGGAGAAAATATGACTTCTCCAAAACAATTGAAATACTGGAGGAAAAATGTTAAAATCATTTATTGGAATTTATTTGGATTTTATTTGCAATTTTCATTGCATTAAAAAAATAGTGCATGTTTTCAAAAATTTATTTTGTGTTAAAAAAATGTTCACCCTATTCTAGATTTCCTAACTAGACGGGGAAATTTTGTTTTATTTTTTTTGGACTTTTATTTATTTTTGTACTAATTTTTCCGCGGAACGTATTTAAAAAAAACCATTCGTTTAAAAAAAACCCTAGGTTGGTTTTTTTTCTTCGGTTTTGTTATTTTGCGAGCGTTCACCGAACGCGACGCGTTCGTCGGTTTTTCTCTGTTAACGAACGTCCGTTCTTTAACCGTTCGTCCGTTTTTCTTTTTCGTCGGATTTTTCTGCGATTATCTCACATTCGATTTCTGACCGAATTTTTGTTTCTGTTTAACTTTTCGCTCGTTTATCGGAATCAGGCGATTCAAGCGCCTAGAGTTTCGTCTCGAAATTATCTTTCCGTTTAACCCACTCAAACAAGTTTTTGCTATTGTAAAATTTGATGTAGATCCAGATTAGTAAACGAAGCTTGTTTCTTTCACCGTTTGACTTTCGTTGCTTCGTTCGAGTTGATTCTTTTTGCAAACCGGAGTTCTTAAGTTGAACTTTCTGGTTGGATCTTTCATTCGAGTTTTACCTGTGCATTAGATGAGTACTTATTGTTTGTTTGTTTGTTTGCGATAGAGTACCCGGAGTGTGCCGCTTGTTACTTCGAATCGCTAGGTTTTGCAGATCATCAGCAAGGCAAGTAACACTTTGATCATACTTTTCCATACCCAGTTTTATTGCATTAGATCTATTCCTCAAACATTGCATGATTAGGATCTGATTAAATTGTGGGTACTGGGAAGTAGTTGAGGTAGTACCTATTACCTGTTTTCTTATCAAACCCTTGGGAGTTACTTCTACGTTGCTATTATATTGCCATGCTATGCTCGTAGATGTGGATTTGGGTTTGAGAGATATTCATGACAGATGTGAGATTGTTAATAATGGTTCAACTTAAGGTGGCAACTAAAACTCACATCTGGGTGGATTGAGGCACCTGGAGAACCCAGTGTTGTCTGTTTGTATAAGGACTGCCACCCAGGCTCAAAGGGATCATAAGATTTTTCATGCTAGAAACTTCCGTGTGCAGCCACAAGCTATTATGGGCTCTAGCATAGTTGAGTAGGTTACATGATCTCTTGAAGAGGTGGGCTAGCAGATGTAGTGGAAAGTAGGTGTACCGGTCCATCCAGAGTAAAGAGTGATTGTTCCTGAAAGACTGTGTCTCGGTCATCCGTTTCTCAAACATCATGCAGTGCGAGAATCAAGCGGAGGCGATCGAGTCTTGTGGGGAAAATTGCGCAAACCTCTGCAGAGTGTACAAACTAATCATGGTTAGCCGTGTCCCCGGTTATGGACAACTTGAGTATCTAGTACCTGGATTATCATTTGAATCTCATCACCATGTTACTTTTAATTAATTTTGTTGGGTTATTGATGACACTTAATTGGGATTGAGTTGGAGGTACCTTCTCAATGTTTCACAACCACCATGATAGTTAAATAAAATTTATTCCTTTGAAGTAGGGAAAAATTGGCTTTTCGCAAAATTGTAACCATAGAGCTTTCCACCAGCCGTATATGCATGTAGTATAGCACTATCATTGCTCATTATTCTCTATGTGTTACATTGCCAGCATATTCCATGTGCTGACCCGTTTTCGGGCTGCAACGTTTCATGTTGCAGACTTTTCAGACGACGAGTAAGGTGCCTTAGGTCGTGGTCTTATACTCAGTGATGCCGCTGGAGTTGATGGACTCACTTATCTTCCAAGTCTTCCACTGTTATCGTTTTTAGATGGCCTTAAGCCATGTTTATCATACTTAATCTCTTTGGAGATATTCGATGTAATAAGTGTGTGATTGCTACTCTGTTATAAATCCTCCATTTGTACTGTGCGTGTCAGCATTACCGATCCAGGGATGACACTGGTGCACAGCAGCACAGACCATTTGAGGTCTGGTCGCTACAAGATCGGTGTCTGACGGCGAGACAGTCTTCTCCTAGGACGGCGAGTCATCCACCGGTGAAACTGAGTCACTGTATGAACTGCAAAATGGCCGGCTTGGGGGCTGCTCCGATGGCGATAGTATTCCGGACCCCTGCGAGCCGCCGAACCGGGTCGCGATCTTCATGGCTGGGACATAGCCAGTGCAACACTCATCAACAGCAGCAGAGATGATTTCCGAATCAGTAACGTCAACGGCTGCCGGGGCAGGAGGCCCTGTGAGCCCGCCAGCTCAGGTTGTAACCGACTTGTTGGATAAGCTGACAGCGTTGTTAACAGCAGCGGTTAATCCGGCGGATCAGGATCAGCGTAACGCGACAATCGCAAAGTTGCGGGATGAGATAGCACAGCCCAAAGAGGACTTGAACGCAGAAAACACTAGGATGGCCGCGGAGCGGGCCGCTTTGGATGTTCAGGCGCCGCGGATTCAATCAGAGTCCTTCCGGCTTAGGCTAGATTAGAACGCTTCGAATGACATGATGAGGAGAAGGCATCAGACCCGCCTGCCTTCGGTTTACGAGGCGAGAAACCTCTTTAACACGCCCGGAGCAGGAACCAGTAACCAGCCAGTGGTGAATCGAGCTGAAGCACCTGGAACGGGGGCGCCGGTTCAACCACGCACGATGGACCCGCCTCGTCAAGACAGTAACCCGCCGCAGCATGTGCCGACGCCACCGGGTCATTACTCTAACCCCTTGGATAACATGGTTGCTGCCGCTTCACGATTGGCGGCTCTCCCAGTTGAAGGCAAGTCTCCAATAGCAGTTGAGATGCGAAGGGCGAGGGAACTTCTTCAGACGGCATCGGTTCAGCAACAGGCTTATTCCTACATTCGTGAGAGGATTCACTCAACCCCTCGCCCAAGCCGGAGTTATAGTAGGCATATTGAGGAACTGGCTGTGTCAAGCAGTGCACGGAACCGTAACCCGCCGCGTGGACATAACCCGGCGGGCGGTGGTGTTGACGCTTAGAACGTAGTGGATTAAGGTAGAGCACGTCGAGAGGCCGAGTTAGCAGCGCAGTATGCGGTCCGTCAACCTTCTCCTGTTCGTCCAACAACTTCGGTGGAGACATGTGTGACTTTCAGGACTTTGGATGTGCCGTGTTTGGCCCCGGCTCTGTATAATGTGCGGCTGCCCAAGGATTTCAAAGGTCCCCGTAAGGTGCCCAACTACACTGCCGACTTACCCCCTGAAACGTGGATTGAGAGTTACGAGATGGCGATGGAAATGCTGGATGTTGATGATGCTGCATGTGCTAAATACTTCACCATGATGTTGGAAGGAACATCTCGTACTTGGTTGAAAAGTTTGCGAGCTAACTCCATTGGGTCATGGGCCGAGCTAAATGCCCGGTTTATCCAGAATTTTAAAGACACTTGCAAGCAGCCCATGTCAATTGTGGATTTAGCCGACTGTGTCCAAGAAGAAGGTGAATCGACAACCCATTGGGTGCGCCGGGTCTCAACAATCCTGCACTCGTTGGATCGCATCAATGCCGATTTAGCAGTCTTAACTTTGGAAGGCAATTGCCGGTTCACGCCTCTGAAGCAGAAGTTAGGACGACTTAAGCACCACTGCAATGACATGGGGACACTTATGGCGGCTCTGGTTAAGTATGCTGACTCTGATGGTACCAAGGACCCCGAGTCTAACGATGAAAAGCCGGGAAAGGGAAAGAAGAGCAGCAGCACCAGAGGGCAGCAGCATAACCCGGCGAGCCATGGAAACAATGGTAAGCGCAAAGCTGACAATAGTTTGGACTTTGTGGCTAACACCAATATGCAGAATAATGGTCAGCGTCGTAAGGTTAAGCCGCCCCCACGAACCGGCGGATCAAGCGTCAATTCTGAGCACCTACTAAATCAGCCCTGCCCGGGACATGGGACGCGAGAAAAGGCCATCTGGCCACCTCTGGAAGTATTGTTTCATTATGAAGGAGTTCAAAAATTCCAATTTTTTTCAAGAAATTCATGGGCCGGGCGGTGGTTCAGGATCTGGCTCTCATGGACCGGGTTATGGCGGTGGCGGGTCTAACTCCGGATTCCAAGGTCATCAAGGCAATCAGGGGGGCTACAATCAACAGTCAGGTCAGGGGAATCAGCAGCAGAAATCAGGGTATCAGAGTAACCCAAAGCAGTTGAATAGTGGGCAGTACCATGTTTTCACCACAATTTTATGCAAACGGGATCAGAAGCTTCATAAAAGGGCAGTGAACACCATTGAACCGGTAGTTCCCCGTTACTTGCGCTGGTCTGAGGAACCCATTGTGTGGAGTCGGGAAGATCACCCGCCTTGGGTTGATAATCCGGGTCACTTAGCGTTGGTGGTCGCACCTCAGGTTGGAGGATATAAATTCACCAAGTTACTCATGGACGGAGGGAGCATCATCAATATCCTTTATTATGAAACTTTCCGTCGCATGGGGTTGACAGATAAAAATCTTAAACCGTCGAACACTGTTTTCCACGGCGTGGTGCCTGGTAAATCGGCATACCCAGTTGGTAAGATAGCTCTGGAAGTTGCTTTTGGAGATGATCATGACTCCAGGTCGGAGACATTGACCTTTGAAGTGGTGAAAATCAAGAGCCCTTATCATGCTCTGTTTGGACGGCTAGCTTATGCTAAGTTCATGGCGAGGCCTTGTTATGTTTATCTGCAGCTCAAGATGCCGGGTCACAGGGGGACCATCACAGTACATGTGAGCTGGAAGATAGCTTTGGAGTGTGAAGAAGGAGATGCAGCTTATGCTGAGTCGGTTTGTGCAACGGAGGAGTTAAAATTTTACAAGGACAATGCTGATCCGGCGGATATGGCTTCTTTGAAAAAGCCAACTACAGAGCATGATCCGACTTTAAAGTTTAAATCGGCAGATGACACTAAGATGGTTGATTTCGTTCCCGGCGATTCATCCAAGCAGTTCATCATCAGTGCTAATCTGGATCCGAAATAGGAAAGCGCACTCATCGAGTTCGTCCGTGAGAACCGGGACATCTTTGCATGGAAACCTTCTGACATGCTAGGTGTACTGAGGGAACTCGCTGAGCACACTCTCAATATTGATCCTAAGTTTAAATAGGTCAGGCAGTTTCTTCATTGTTTCAATGAAGAAAGGCGCAAGGCCATTGGTGAAGAGGTAGCCCGGCTTTTGGCGGCTGGGTTTATTGTTGAAGTTTTTCATCCTGAGTGGTTGGCTAACCTGGCGCTGGTACTTAAGAAGAATAGCACTTGGCGTATGTGTGTGGACTACATGGATTTAAAAAAGGCTTGTCCGGTTGATCCTTTTGCTCTCCCTCGTATTGATCAGATTATTGATGCTATGGCGGGTTGTGAGCGTTTGAGTTTTTTGGATGCTTATTCTGGTTATGATCAGATCAAGATGGCAGTTAAGGACCAGGAGAAAACAGCTTTTATAACTCCCTTTGGAGCCTTCTGCTATGTTTCTATGCCTTTTGGGCTCAAGAGTGCCCAGGCGACTTATCAGCGATGTGTGCAGAATTGTCTTAATAATCAGATTGGGCGCAATGTTCATGCTTATGTGGATGATATTGTGGTGAAGTTCAGGAAGAAGGAGACGTTGATAGATGATTTGAAGGAAACCTTTGATAATCTCCGGGTTTATAAGATGATGCTTAACCCGGCCAAGTGCGTTTTTAGAGTGCCGGCAGGCAAGCTTTTGGGTTTCCTGGTGTCTAACAGGGGCATTGAAGCTAATTCGGAGAAGATCAAAGCCATTACTTCTCTGGCTAACCGGCATGTTTCAATGACGTTCAACCGCTAGCGGGTCGTACTGCGGCACTATGCCGGTTTATAAGCCGGTTGGGAGAGAAGGCCATCCCTCTGTATCATATGATGAAAAAGACAGATAATTTTGTTTGGAGTGATGCCGCTAACGCATCGTTTGAGGACTTGAAGAAGCAGTTGGCTGAGCCGCCCATTCTTGCTGCTCCTATTATAAAGAGCCATTGTTGTTATATGTGGCAGCTAATGCCCGGGCTGTCAGCATAGCCCTCATGGTGGAACGGAAGCAAGCAGGCAAAGAGTACCCGGTTCAGAGGCCGGCTAACTACATCAGTGAGGTGCTTATTGAGTCTAAGCAGAGATATCCGCACTGGAAGAAACTTGTGTATGGGTTTTCATGGCAAGCCATAAGCTTAAGCAATACTTTCAGGGTCATCCCATCACTGTGGTTAGCTGTGCACCTTTGGGAGATATCATCCAAAACAGGGAAGCAACTGGCCAGGTTGCGAAGTGGGCTATTGAGCTTGGACCTCATGGTTTGAAGTATATGCCTCGCACAGCCATCAAGTCTCAAGCGCTGGTGGATTTCATCAATGACTAGACAGAGCTGCAGATGCTCGAGGAAAAGCCAGATAACACGTATTGGACTATTCACATTGATGGGTCCAGGCAATTGGAGGGCTCGGGGGTTGGACTTGTGCTAGCTTCCCCTCGAGGTGATAAATTTTGTTATGTTTTCTGTTTGATGTTCCCTTGTACTAACAATGCAGCTAAATATGAGGCTTTACTCCACGGTGTTCGGATGGCTAAGGAGATGAACTTATGCCGGGTATGGTGCTTTGGCGACTCAGATTTGGTGGCTCAACAAGTCTCTGGTACTTGGGATTCCAAGGATCCACTTATGGCGGCTTATCGACGAGAGGTGGACGTTATTGCTGGTCACTTTAAGGGTTATCAAGTTGAGCATGTTGATCGACGAAAGAATGAAGCGGCTGATGCCTTAAGCCGGTTGGGTTCTCAACGTAAACTGGTGCCGCCTAATGTCTTTCTTGACGTTTTGCATAACCCGTCGGTCAAGTTACCTACAGAGGAGGATTTGGCTATTCCTGACCCGGAAGCTTAGTAGGTGGCGGCTCTTCATGTTATCCCTGATTGGACAGTTCCATATTTGGTATATATGACCCGGGGCGAGTTACCTGAGGATGAAACTTTGGCCAGGCAGATAACCCGGCAGTCCAAGTCAATGACTATTGTCAATGGGGAATTACATCATTGCAGTGTCACAGGGGCGTTTCAGCGTTGCGTTTCTCCGGAAGAAGGATGTGAGATTCTGCATGAGATCCACAAAGGAGATTGTGGTCATCATGACGGTTCAAAATCTCTAGTAGCCAAGGCTTTTCGTCACGGTTTCTATTGGCTGGCGGCTCATGTTGATGCCGAAGACTTGGTCATAAAGTGTGACGGTTGTCAGAAGTTCTCACGTCGAGCTCATGTTCCGGCTCAGGAGCTGAGGATGGTCCCAATCACTTGGCCGTTTGCAACTTGGGGCTTGATATGGTTGGGACTTTTAAGAGGTCCAAGGATAAGAAGACCCACCTTTTGGTGGCAGTTGATAAGTTCACTAAGTGGGTAGAGGCAGAGCCGGTCAGTAAGTGTGATGCAGCAACGGCGGTTAAATTCATGAAAAAGGTGATCTTCCGTTTTGGCTTTCCACACAGCATTAAAACAGACAATGGCACTAGTCTCTCCAAAGGTGCTATGAAAGAATTTTGTCAGCGTGAGCATATCCGGCTTGATGTGTCGTTAGTAGCTCACCCCCAATTTAATGGTCAAGCTGAGAGAGCCAATCAAGAGATCCTGAGAGGCATCAAACCCCGGCTTATGGTTCCTTTGGAGAGGACGCTGGGTTGTTGGGTGGAGGAGTTACCTTCCGTGTTATGGAGTATTAATACCACCCCCAACAGGTCTACGGGTTACACGCCTTTCTTCATGGTTTACGGAGCAGAGGCAGTTCTCCCTAGTGACATCCGACACGACTCACCTCGCGTGGTGGCTTATGTTGAAGCTGACAATGAAAAAGCACGTCAAGAAGCACTGGACCTGTTAGATGAGAAGCGGGACATAGCGGCGGCTCATTCGGCGATTTACCAGCAAGATCTGCGCCATTACCACAGCCGCTAGGTTAAAACAAGAACCTTTCAAGAAGGCGATCTGGTGCTCCGGCTTATCCAGGATCAGACTGATATGCACAAGTTATCCCCACCTTGGGAAGGATCCTTTGTGGTCAGCAAGAATCTGAACAACGGGTCATACTACCTTATCGATGTTCGAGAGCATAAAGACTCACGTAAGTCGGAGGAGGAGACTCACCGACTGTGGAATATTACTCATCTTCGGCCTTATTACACCTGAGCCACAGGCTCTTCTGATGTACATATTTTTGAAAATGTATATATTATGATCAATATAATAAACCGGCATCCCTGCTAAAGCAGGGCCTCTCTCATTTTTTCTTAATGAGTTTTTGGTTACTTGGGGGCTTCCGGCTTATGCACGAAGTGATGATTACCCTTTGAACCGGCTTATAAGCCAATTGAAAAAAAAAACTTGGGGGCTTGCTACCCATATTAAGGGACCAAAGAGAGTATGTTGCACAAGCACAACTCAAACATAGGTGGCCATTGAGCATAGCTCAGAAATATTGCTTGTGGGCTCTTTCTTTCTAAAGAACAAGAGTTGCTATAACGCTTGTGATAGGATTAAATGTTGGGGAACGTAGTAATTTCAAAAAAATTCCTACGTACACGCAAGATCATGGTGATGCATAGCAACGAGAGGGGAGAGTGTGTCCACGTACCCTCGTAGGCCGATAGCGGAAGAGTTATGACAACGCAGTTGATGTAGTCGTACGTCTTCACGATCGACCGATCCTAAGTGCCGAACGTACGACACCTCTGTGTTCTGCACACGTTCAGCTCGGAGACATCCCGCGAACTCACGATCCAGTAGAGCTTCGCCGGAGAGTTTCGTCAGCACGACGGCGTGATGACGGTGATGATGATGCTACCGACGCAGGGCTTCGCCTAAGCACCGCTACGATATTACCGAGGTGGATTATGGTGGAGGGGGGCACCGCACACGGCTAAGAGATCAATGATCAATTGTTGTGTCTCCAAGGGGTGCCCCCTCCCCGTATATAAAGGAGTGGAGGAGGGGGAGGGGGGCGGCCTCCTATGGCGCGCCCCATCAGGAGTCCTCCCACCGGGAGTAGGACTCCCCCCTTCCAAGTAGGAGTAGGAGAGGAGAGGGAAGGGAGAGAGGAAGAGAAGGAAAGGGGGCGCCGCCCCCCCTCCTTGTCCAATTCGGACTAGAGGGGGAGGGGGCGCGCAGCTGCCCTTGCCGCCCCTCCTCTTCTCCCACTAGGGCCCATTACGCCCAATAAACTCCCCGGGGGTTCTGGTAACCCCCCGGTACTCCGGTATATGTCCGAAACCTCCCCAAACACTTCCGGTGTCTGAACATAGTCATCCAATATATCGATGTTTATGTCTTGACCATTTCGAGACTCCTCGTCATGTCCGTGATCATATCCGGAACTCCGAACTACCTTCGGTACATCAAAACACAAAAACTCATAATACCGATCGTCACCGAACTTTAAGCGTGCGGACCCTACGGATTCGAGAACTATGTAGACATGACCGAGACACGTCTCCGATCAATAACCAATAGCGGAACCTGGATGCTCATATTGGTTCCTACATATTCTATGAAGATCTTTATCGGTCAAACCGCATAACAACATACGTTGTTCCCTTTGTCATCGGTATGTTACTTGCCCGATATTTGATCGTTGGTATCTTAATACCTAGTTCAATCTCGTTACCGGAAAGTCTCTTTACTCGTTCCGTAATGCATCGTCCTGCAACTAACTCATTAGTCACATTGCTTCCAAGGCTTATAGTGACGTGCATTACCGAGAGGGCCCAGAGATACCTCTCCGACAATCGGAGTGACAAATCCTAATCTTGATCTATTCAAACTCAACAAGTACCATCGGAGACACGTGTAGAGCACCTTTATAATCACCCAGTTACGTTGTGACGTTTGGTAGCACACAAAGTGTTCCTCCAGTATTCGGGAGTTGTATAATCTCATAGTCATAGGAACATGTATAAGTCATGAAGAAAGCAATAGCAACATACTAAATGATCATGTGCTAAGCTAAAGGAATGGGTCAAGTCAATCACATCATTCTCTAATGATGTGATCCCGTTAATCAAATGACAACTCATGTCTATGGCCAGGAAACTTAACCATCTTTGATTCAACGAGCTAGTCAAGTAGAGGCATACTAGTGACACTCTGTTTGTCTATGTTTTCACACATGTACTAAGTTTCCGGTTAATACAATTCTAGCATGAATAATAAACATTTATCATGATATATGGAAATATAAATAACAACTTTATTATTGCCTCTAGGGCATATTCCCTTCAGTCTCCCACTTCCACTAGAGTCAATAATCTAGTTCACATCGCCATGTGATTTAACACCAATAGTTCACATCACCATGTGGCCAACACTCAAAGGGTTTACTAGAGTAAGTAATCTAGTTCACATTGCCATGTGATTAACACCCAAAGAGTACTAAGGTGTGATCATGTTTTTCTTGTGAGAGAAGTTTTAGTCAACGGGTCTGCCAAATTCAGATCCGTATGTATTTTGCAAATTTCTATGTCAATAATGCTCTGCACGGAGCTACTCTAGCTAATTGCTCCCACTTTCAATACGTATCTAGATTGAGACTTAGAGTCATCTGGATCAGTGTCAAAACTTGCATCGACGTAACCCTTTACGACGAACTTTTTGTCACCTCCATAATCGAGAAACATATCCTTATTCCACTAAGGATAAGTTTGACCGTTGTTCAGTGATCTACTCCTAGATCACTATTGTACTCCCTTGCCACACTCAGTGTAGGGTATACAATAGATCTGGTACACAACATGGCATACTTTATAGAACTTATGGCTGAGGCATAGGGAATGACTTTCATTCTCTTTCTATCTTCCGCCGTGGTTGGATTTTGAGTCTTACTCAACTTCACACCTTGCAACACAGGCAAGAACTCTTTCTTTGACTGTTCCATTTTGAACTACTTCAAAAAACTTGTCAAGGTACGTATTCATAGAAAAAACTTATCAAGCATCTTGATCTATCTCTATAGATCTTGATGCTCAATATGTAAGTAGCTTCACCGAGGTCTTTGTTTTGAAAACTCCTTTCAAATACTCCTTTATGCTTTCCAGAAAATTCTACATTATTTTCGATCAACAATATGTCATTCACATATATTTATCAGAAATGCTGTAGTGCTCCCACTCACTTTCTTGTAAATACAGGCTTCACCACAAGTCTGTATAAAACTATATGCTTTGAACAACTCATCAAAGCTATATTCCAACTCCGAGATGCTTGCACCAGTCCATAGATGGATCGCTGGAGCTTGCACTTTGTTAGCATCCTTTGGATCGATAAAACCTTTAGGTTGCATCATATATAACTCTTCTTCTAGAAATCCATTTAGGAATGCAGTCTTTACATCCATTTGCCAAATTTCATAATCATAAAATGCGGCAATTGCTAACATGATTCAGACGGACTTAAGCATCGATACAAGTGAGAAAATCTCATTGTAGTCAAAACCTTGAACTTGTCGAAAACATTTTTGCGACAATTCGAGCTTTGTAGATAGTAACACTACTATCAGCATCCGTCTTCCTCTTGAAGATCCATTTATTCTCTATTTCTTGCCGATCAACACGCAAGTCAACCAAAGTCCATACTTTGTTCTCATACATGGATCCCATCTCAGATTTCATGGCCTCAAGCCATTTCGTGGAATCTGGGCTCATCATCGCTTCCTCATAGTTCATAGGTTCGTCATGCTCAAGTAACATGACCTCCAGAACAGGATTACCGTACCACTCTGGTGCGGATCTTACTCTAGTTGACCTACGAGGTTCAGTAGTAACTTGATCTGAGGTTATATGATCATCATCATTAGCTTCCTCACTAATTGGTGTAGGAGTCACATGAACTGATTTCTGTGATGAACTACTTTCCAATAAGGGAGCAGGTACAGTTACTTCATCAAGTTCTACTTTCCTCCCACTCACTTCTTTCGAGAGAAACTCCTTCTCTAGAAAGGATCCTTTCTTAGCAACAAAGATCTTGCCTTCGGATCTGGGATAGAAGGTGTACCCAACATTTTCTTTTGGGTATTATATGAAGACGCACTTCTCCGATTTGGGTTTGAGCTTATCAGGTTGAAACTTTTTCACATAAGAATTGCAACCTCAAACTTTAAGAAACGACAGCTTAGGTTTCTTGCCAAACCATAGTTCATACGGTGTCGCCTCAACGGATTTAGACGGTGCCCTACTTAACGTGAATGTAGTTGTCTCTAATGCATAACCCCAAAAATAGTGGTAAATCGGTAAGAGACATCATAGATTGCACCATATCTAATAAAGTACAGTTACGATGTTCGGACACACAATTACGCTGTGGTGTCGTTGTGGTGTTCCAGGTGGCGTGAGTTGTGAAACTATTGCGCATTGTTTCAAATGAAGACCAAACTAGTAACTCAAATATTCTCCTCCACGATCAGACCAAACTCGTAACTCGCAATGAGGAAAATCCTCAGATCACGGACCAAGTCCGCATCATTGCTACTATGAGGTTTCAACTTAGTTTTCTCTAGGAACGTATCAAAAAATGAAACGGGGAGCAACATCGCAAGCTATTGATCTAGAACATAGATATGCAAATACTATCAAGACTAAGTTCATGATAAATTTAAGTTCAATTAATCATATTACTTAAGAACTCCCACTTAGATAGACATCCCTCGAGTCATCTAAACGATCACGTGATCCAAATCAACTAAACCAAGTCCGATCATCACGTGAGATGGAGTAGTTTTCAATGGTGAACATCTCTATGTTGATCATATCTTCTATATGATTCACGCTCGACCTTTTGTCTCCAGTGTTCCAAGGCCATATCTACATATGCTAGGCTCGTCAAGTTTAACCCGAGTATTCTGCGTGTGCAAAACTGGCTTGCACCCGTTGTATGTGAACGTAGAGCTTATCACACCCGATCATCACATGGTGTCTCAGCACGAAGAACTGTCGCAACGGTGCATACTCAGGGAGAACACTTATACCTTGAAATTTTAGTAAGGGATCATCTTAGAATGCTACTGCCGAACTAAGCAAAATAAGATGCATAAAGGATAAACATCACATGCAATCAATATAAGTGATATGATATGGCCATCATCATCTTGTGCCTTCGACCTCCATCTCCAAAGCACCGTCATGATCACCATCGTCACCGGCTTGACACCTTGATCTCCATCGAAGCATCATTGTCGTCTCGCCAACTATTGCTTCTACGACTATCACTACCACTTAGTGATAAAGTAAAAACAATTACAGGGCGATTGCATTGCATACAATAAAGCGACAACCATATGGCTCCTGCCAGTTGCCGATAACTCTGTTACAAAACATGATCATCTCATACAATAAAATATAGCATCATGTCTTGACCATATCATATCACAACATGCCCTGCAGAAACAAGTTAGACGTCCTCTACTTTGTTGTTGCAAGTTTTTCGTGGCTGCTGCGGGCTGAGTAAGAACCGTTCTTACCTACGCATCAAAACCACAATGATTTTTCGTCAAGTATGTGCTATTTTAACCTTCAACATGGACCGGGCGTAGCTACACTCGATTCAACTAAAGTTGAAGAAACTGACACCCGCTAGCCACCTGTGTGTGAAGCACGTCGGTAGAACCAGTCTCGCGTAAGCGTACGCGTAATGTCGGTCCGGGCCACTTCATCCAACAATACCGCCGAACCAAAGTATGACATGCTGGTAAGCAGTATGACTATTACCGCCCACAACTCACTTGTGTTCTACTCGTGCATATTACATCTACGCATAAACCTGGTTCGGATGCCACTGTTGGGGAACATAGTAATTTCCAAAAATTTCCTACGCACATGCAAGATCATGGTGATGCATAGCAATGAGAGGGGAGAGTGTTGTCTACGTACCCTCGTAGACCGTAAGCGGAAGTGTTATGACAACGCGGTTGATGTAGTCGTACATCTTCATGATCGACCGATCCTAGTACCGAGAGTACGACACCTCCGCGATCTGCAGACGTTCGGCTCGGTGACGTCCCACGAACTCACGATCTAGCAGAGTGTCGAGGGAGAGCTTCGTCAGCACGACGGCATGATGACGGTGATGATGAAGCTACCGGCACAGGGCTTCTCCTAAGCACTGCAACGATATGACCGAGGTGGATTACGGTGGAGGGGGCACCGCACACGGCTAAGAACAATGTCTGTTGTGTGTTCTATGGTGCCCCCTGCCCCCGTATATAAAGGAGCAAGGGGGAGGCCAGCCGGGCCTTGGGGCGCGCCAAGGAGAGGGGGGAGTCCTCCTCCTAGTATGAGTAGGACTCCCCCTTTCCTAGTCCAACTAGGAAGGGGGAAGGGGGAAGGAAGGAGAGGGAGAGAGGGAGGAAAGAGGGGGCGCCGCCCCCCTTCCTTGTCCAATTCGGACTCCCAAGGAGGGGCGTGCGGCCAGCCCATGGCTCCCTCCTCTCTCTGCCACAAGTCCCATGTTGGCCCATTAGTTCCCCCGGGGGTTCCGATAACCCCTCGGCACTCTGATAATTATCCGGTGACCCCCGGAACACTTCCGGTGTCCGAATATAGTCGTCCAATATATCAATCTTTATGTCTGGAGCATTTAGAGACTCCTCGTCATGTCCGTGATCACATCCGGGACTCCGAACTATCTTCGGTACATAAAAACACATAAACTCATATACCGATCGTCACAGAACGTTAAGCGTGCGGACCCTACGGGTTCGAGAACTATGTAGAAATGACCGAGACTCATATCCGGTCAATAAGCAATGGCGGAACCTAGATGCTCATATTGGTTCGTACATATTCTACGAAGATCTTTATCAGTCAAACCGCATAACAACATACGTTGTTCCCTTTGTCATCGGTATGTTACTTGCCAGAGATTCGATCGTCGGTATCTCAATACCTAGTTCAATCTCATTACCGGCAAGTCTCTTTACTCGTTCCATAATACATCATCCCGCAACTAACTCATTACTCACATTGCTTGCAAGGCTTATAGTGATGTGCATTACCGAGAGGGCCCAGAGATACCTCTCCGACAATCGGAGTGACAAATCCTAATCTTGATCTATGCCAACTCAACAAACACCATTGGAGACACCTATAGAGCATCTTTATAATCACCCAGTTACGTTGTGACGTTTGATAGCACACAAAGTGTTCCTCCGGTATTCGGGAGATGCATAATCTCATAGTCATAGAAACATGTATAAGTCATGAAGAAAGCAATAGCAACGTACTAAACCATCAAGTGCTAAGCTAAAGGAATGGGTCAAGTCAATCACATCATTCTCTAATGATGTGATCCCGTTAATCAATGACAACTCATGTCTATGGTTAGGAAACTTAACCATCTTTGATTCAACGAGCTAGTCAAGTAGAGGCATACTAGTGACACTCTGTTTGTCTATGTATTCACGCATGTACTAAGTTTCCGGTTAATATAATTCTAGCATGAATAATAAACATTTATCATGATATAAGGAAGTATAAATAACAACTTTATTATTGCCTCTAGGGCATATTTCCTTCAGTCTCGCACTTGCAATAGAGTCAATAATCTAGTTCACATCGTCATGTGATTTAACACCAATAGTTCACATCTTTATGTGATTAGTACACATCGCCATGTGACTAATACCAAAAGGGTTTACTAGAGTCAATAATCTAGTTCATATCACTATGTGATTAACACCCAAAGAGTACTAAGGTGTGATCATGTTTTTCTTGTGAGAGAAGTTTAGTCAACGGGTCTGTCACATTCAGAGCCGTATGTATTTTTTCAAATTTCTATGTCTACAATGCTCTGCACGGAGCTACTCTAGCTAATTGCTCCCATTTTCAATTTGTATCCAGATTGAGACTCAGAGTCATCCGGATCAGTGTCAAAAATTGCATCGACGTAACCCTTTATGACGAAGTTTTTGTCACCTCCATAACTGAGAAACATATCCTTATTCCACTAAGGATAATTTTGACCGCTGTCCAGTGATCCACTCCTGGATCGCTATTGTACCCTCTTTGCCAAACTCATGGTGAGGTACACAATAGGTCTGGTACATAGCATAGCATACTTTATAGAACCTATGACTGAGGCATAGGGAATGACTTTTCATTCTCTTTCTATTTTCTGCCGTGGTCGGGTTTTGAGTCTTTACTGAACTTCACACCTTGAAATACAGGCAAGAACTCCTTTCTTTGACTGTTCCATTTTGAACTACTTCAAAATCTTGTCAAGGTATGTACTCATTGAAAAAACTTATTGTCGGTGTCAAAACCGGCGGATCTCGGGTAGGGGGTCCCGAACTGTGCGTCTAAGGATGATGGTAACAGGAGACGGGGGGACACAATGTTTACCCAGGTTCGGGCCCTCTCTATCGAGGTTACACCCTACTTCCTGCTTGATTGATCTTGATGAATATGAGTGTTACAAGAGTTGATCTACCACGAGATCGTAATGGCTAAAACCCTAGAAGTCTAGCCTGTATGACTATGGCTATGAGTATTGGCCTCTACGGGCCTAGCCCCCCGGTTTATATAGACACTGGAGGGATCTAGGGTTACATAAGGTCGGTTACAGAGAAAGGAATCTTCATATTTGATCGCCAAGCTTGCGTTCCACACCAAGGAGAGTCCCATCCGGCCACGGGTAGAGTCTTCGGTCTTTGTATCTTCGCATCCCATCAGTCCGGCCCATGGATAACAGGTCGGACGCCCGAGGACCCCTTAGTCCAGGACTCCCTCAGTAGCCCCCGAACCAGACTTCAATGACGAGGTGTCCGGCGCACAGATTGTCTTCGGCATTGCAAGGCGGGTTCCTCCTCCGATGACTTCAAAGTGATGTATCTGGCCTTTCATTTAATGTCGTACCCCTCGGCTTCTATGTATCAGAGACTTCAGCTTCCACGTGTCAAGTGAATGCGAGAGGTTAGGGTATTTTGGCACATAACACCCCGGCCATGTGGGAAAGAGTGTCTATTTAAAGAGATTAGATCTCAGATCCATTTGGCACCACGCGGAAGAATCCTCAGAGATTGCTAGGAAAGACCACTCCAACATGGCTAGCGCTCCCAGGTCCTCCTCCCGTCCCTGCGGCCCAGAAAAAGGCGAGGGGGAAAGGTGCTCCGTATCCCATGGTTAGCTGGAGAAGCTGCAAACATAGGGATTTCTTCCTCCTGCAGATCTGGTCCCTGTTCGAGTAGGGTTGACCTCCTTCAATGGTGAGGCCCAGGCAGAGAATTTCCCCAATCCATCCAAAGGGGAACGAGTGTGTTTCGTCCCCTACCTGCTAAGAGGCGTCGGGTTTCCAATTCATCCGTTCCTTAGAGGGCTTCTAGGGTACTATGGCCTCCAACTGCACAATTTCACTCTGGCCACCATCTTGCACATCACAGGTTACGTCACTCTTTGCGAGCTTTTCCTGGGTTGTGAGGCCCATTTTGAATTGTGGAGAAAGCTATTCTGCCTCGTCCCGCGTAATCATGAGGGATCAATATTTGAAGTGGGCGGAGCCGAAATATGGCGCATCGCCGAGACCGGATACATGTCCGGCACACAAAAGAAGGCATCAGAAGAATGACCTTCCGAATGGTTCTACATTGAGGACGTCGCAGTTCCCTACCTAGTTCGGAGGGGTCTTCCTGAGTTCACAAGCGTTCCATTAAATAAACGCCATAGTGGCGCCCTCGGAGTCTTGAGGAGGATGATAGTGCGGAAGTTCGTCAACTCATGAGCAAGATAAAGACGCTCGCCCAGTCCGGATTATCAATAGTTGAGGTAATGGCGATTTCCATAGTGCGGGGGGTTCAACCACTCCAATACCGAGGGCTTCCCATGTGGCACTATAATGGGGAGGAGACGCTTCTCGCTGCAGCCGGATGGGTCCGGATACCCCCGCCGTTCTGGCCAAAATATTGGCCGAACTGTTCAAAGGGGAGGAGGAGGAATTTCTTCATATTAAGCACAGAGATGGATTTTCCATGTACAATGCTCCTAGCTGGGTAAGTCCCAACCCCTCTGCTCTACTCACTCCACTCCCCAAGCCATCTTTAATGAATTTTTAATCTGCCTATTTATGACAGCACTGGCGAAAGGTCTCCGAGGGGCTTTACAGCCCCGCCCCACAGCCAGAAGACCACAACCGGGACCTTGACCCTGGGTCCGAGGAGGATCCGGATATATTCGTGGTGCTCGCGGACGGGGTGTTTTACCAGACGAGCTATGACGGCACGGAAGTGGCCATGACCACCGACTACCCCGGTCTTCTTCCTGCCTCCCACGTAAGTAATCAGGAGACATCTCCACCGAAAGAGTTCCCCCGTTCTGCCTCACCCACCGCACTGTATTGTGCTCCAAAGTGGAGGCGTTCGACGTGCCGTGCTACCCCAGGAGCGACTCCGAAGAGAGCGGCTCCCTCACCGGGCAAGCCTTTGAAGAGGAAGGCAAACGAAGACACGGTCGGGCCCTCATCGAAGAGGTACGGATTTGCAAATATGGTTTTTAGCAGTTGCATCCTACCGTGACTTTCATGTTCGACCTATATCAGGAAAAGAGTTCGCCGGACTATGTCCGGGGATCCGGCCAGTCATACTCCAACATGCGGGATCCGGTCGCAGCCGAGGAGATGGGGGCCGATATGGGAGTGACGCCGGACTGTCCTTCGGCTGAGGGCTCGGAAGATATGTCCGCACCAACTCAGAAGTGGAGAGCGCCATGAATCATCAACGCCGGAGGGCCATTTTACGAGACCCCCGCTTCTGAGAAGAGGCGTTCAATGCCTTCAGTTCGGCTGATGCGTACATCTGGGCTGCTCGAGATGGGCTTAACAGAGCCACAGAGCAGCATTTTAAAAGATGTGCAGGTAAGTTTACTTTGTCCGAATATGATGACCGTATGCCAGTAGCCCCCGAGACTTGAAGCAGTTGGTACAACTGATTTAAGGATCGTTGTATAACTAGGTTCTTACGGAGAAGAACGACCTGCTAGCCCAAGAGCTAGAAAAGTGTCGGACACAGCTAACTGCTGTTACCGCCGAACTGGAAAAGTCCAAGAAGGCGTCCTCTGGTAATATTTCCCCCCATCGAGAAACAATAATTATATACCAGCTGTGCTAACGCTGTTGCTTATCTCATAACAGGATCGTCAGATCAACTGGAGTTGAAACTGAAAGCCGCTCAAGCAGGCGAGAAAGAGTCGAAGAGACTACACGCCGCAGGCGAGCGGGTTCTGACCCGAGTCAGACAGGAGAAAAACAAACTCCAGGATTCAAACACCCAGCTGGGCGAAGAACTAAAAGATGTGCGGGCCCAGCTGGCCGACTCTATGAAGGAGAACAAAAGGCTGCGAGGCGGCATATTCAGTATGTCGCCGAACTTACCTTATAATAGTTCGGAGATTAAAGGAACTCAAAGAGTTATGTTTGTAGGTATGCTGACGGGTCGTCCCGAAGAGGTGATGTCCGGATTGTCAGACGATCTGCTGCAAGGGCGGTCGTAGATGCACGAGCAAACTTCGCAGGCAATGTGGAGTGTTGCCAAGGCCTTATGGCCATCCACCTCCCCCCAGGAAGTATGGAGGAGCTTGTAGAGCTTTTCAAAGAAGCGCGGCGGCGTATCCGATTATGGAAAATAACGGCCTGCCGGGAGGGTGCGCGAGAGGCCTGGTCCATGGTGAAAACACGATATACCAAGCTTGATCCGAATCGCATGGCCCGGGTCGGACCTCTAGGGTCAGATGGAAAAGAGGTTCCCGTTAATTTGGTATATGACCAAGTAGCAGTAGCCGCCAAATATTCCCAACAACATTGTAAGTTAGACAGCCTGTTGGATGGTATAGAGGAGGAAATTTTTGAGTCCAAGTGACTATGTACTTTCCTTGAAATATGTAACTCTAGCTAAATTTTAAAACGATTGTCATGGCCGACCTTTTCGCTTCAACCTCTGGACCCGAAGGTGCGGAGTGTTTCCGAATACCAGAGCGGCCAAATAGACTGGGGTATGCATGGAAACCAGGCGTAGGGGTCATAGTTGCTTGAACATACATGTTGTATCAGGCTAGTTATGTTATATTACATTAAGATTGTAAGAAACATCTTCCAGAGAGAATAGTTCCGTTAAGGGTTCCTTTCCTTGGGTGTGCATGCGTTAATGTGCATGTCCAAACTGTGATTGAGAAATCGCAGTATATGTAACTTCTGGGGGTTCACAATGGAGTGAATGCAAGAAACATCTTTAGTTCACCGACTGAATATTCCCTTAAGAATGCTAGCTTTCGGCTTCACCCAGTCTGAGGTACACATCCGGATGACCCGGCAGTAACAATCACAGAGGTGCTCCCTTTATGCCCTAGCCGAACTAACGGGAACGTAGGGCATAAGCACAGGAGCCAGGCAACCCAGCTTGGCCAAAACTTAAGTCATATCGATGCATATAATGGCGAAGAAAAGGTACATATGGGAAAACACGCATATGTGATGAGCTTGATGCTCGGAAAATAATAATAGCAAGCTTCTGTCCAAGAAGCCCCCAGGTATAATGGATGTACATATTTGAAGATGTATGCATCAGGGGTTGATACGTCTCCAACGTATCTATAATTTTTGATTGTTCCATGCTATTATATATTCTGTTTTGGATGTTTAATGGGCTTTATTATACACTTTTATATTATTTTTGGGACTAACCTACTAGCCCAAGGCCCAGTGCAAATTGCTGTTTTTTTTGCCTATTTCAGTGTTTCACAGAAAAGGAATATCAAACGGAATGAAACCGTCAGGAGAGTTATTTTTGGAACAAACATGATCCGGAGGACTTGGAGTGGACGTCAAGAAACGAACAAGGAGGCCACGAGGCAGGGAGGCGTGCCCGCACCCCTGGGCGCGCCCCGCACCCTCGTGGGCCCCTCGTAGCTCCACCGACCTACTTCTTCCTCCTATATATACTCATATACCCCGAAAACATCGAGGAGCACCACGAAACCCTATTTCCACCGCCGCAACCTTTCTGTACCTGTGAGATCCCATCTTGGGGCTTTTTCGGCGCTCCGCCGGAGGGGGCATCGATCATGGAGGGCTTCTACATCAACACCATAGCCTCTTCGATGATGTGTGAGTAGTTTACCTCAGACCTTCGGGTCCATAGTTATTAGCTAGATGGCTTCTTCTCTCTCTTTGGATCTCAATACAAAGTTCTCCTCGATCTTGTTGGAAATCTATTTGATGTAACTCTTTTTGCGGTCTGTTTGTTGAGATCTGATGAATTGTGGGTTTATGATCAAGATTATCTATGAACAATATTTGAATCTCCTCTGAATTCTTTTATGTATGATTTGATATCTTTGCAAGTCTCTTCGAATTATTAGGTCAGTTTGGCCTACTAGATTGATCTTTCCTGCAATGGGAGAAGTGCTTAGCTTTGGGTTCAATCATACGGTGCTCGATCCCAGTGACAGTAGGGGAAACGACACACATTGTATTGTTGCATCGAGGATAAAAAGGTGGGGTTTATACCATATTGCTTGAGTTTATCCCTCTACATCATGTCATCTTGCCTAATGCGTTACTCTGTTCTTATGAACTTAATACTCTAGATGCATGCTGGATAGCAGTCGATGTGTGGAGTAATAGTAGTGTATGTAGAATTGTTTCGGTCTACTTGTCGCGGACGTGATGCCTATATACATGATCATGCCTAGATATTCTCATAACTATGCTCAATTCTATCAATTGCTCGACAGTAATTTGTGCACCCACCGTAATACTTATGCTATCTGGAGAGAAGCCACTAGTGAAACCTATGGCCCCTGGGTCTATTCTCCATTATATTAATCTCCCGCAACTAGCTATTTCTGTCGCCGTTTATTTTGCGTTCTTTACTTTCAATCTTTATCATAAAAATACCAAAAATAGTATCTTATCATCTCTATCAGATCTCACTTTTGCAAGTGGCCGTGAAGGGATTGACAACCCCTTTATCGCGTTGGTTGCAAGGTTCTTATTTGTTTGTGTAGGTACGAGGGACTTGCGTGTGGTCTCCTATGGATTGATACCTTGGTTCTAAAAAACTGAGGGAAATACTTACGCTACTTTGCTGCATCACCCTTTCCTCTTCAAGGGAAAACCAATGCATGCTCAAGAGGTAGCAAGAAGGATTTCTGGCGCCGTTGCCGGGGAGTCTACGCACAAGTAAAGACGTACCAAGTACCCAGCACAAACTCTTATCCCTCGCATTATATTATTTGCCATTTGCCTCTCGTTTTCCTCTCCCCCACTTCACCCTTGCCATTTTATTCGCCCTCTCTCTCTCCATTCGCCCTCTCTTTTCGCTTGCTTTTTGTGTTGCCATGTGTTAGATCGTTCGTCGTCATGGCTAGTCCTTTATCTACTCCTTTGTCTCCTGAGAATGAAGTTCTTAATTTTAAACAAAGGGAGGGAGAAAATCTAAAAGATGCTTGGTACAGAATTTGCAATGCTCAAAATAGATCTACTAGGAATCAATCTACTTCCGTTCTTCTTCGCAATTTTTATGTAGGCATCACTCCTTGGAATAGATATATTCTTGATACCATTACCGGAGGTAATTTCTTGGGTAGCCATACTTTTGATTCTTATAATGCTATGATAGATTTGTTTGGCCCACCACCTCTTTTGGTTAATGGAACTATGTTAACTTTGGAACATGTGATGCAAAGGCTTGAAATTATTGAAAATAAAGTTGCCACTGTGTAATTGATTGGAATTTGGATAAATATATCCACAACCAAATTACCCAATATGGATCTAAGGTAGGAGTTACTCTGTAAAGTTTTAAAGAAAAAGAACCCATAGTTAATGAAAGAATAAATCAAGATTCCACTAGAATTGATAAACTTGAGGGTATTATTACCAACTTAGGGTCCGCTTTTTCTTCCGTAAGGAATACTCCAAATCCCCCTACTACCAAAATTGCCAAATTTATGTATGTTCCTAAAAATAAGGGTGAATCTTCTAGTAAGAAAACTGCGGATCTCAAATCAATCGGTGTCCACCCCAACTTTTTTGCTATCATTAAGGAACCGTTTGCTACAAATGAATTTCTTGATTTCTTGCCTAGGAGTTTGATCATTAATAAGAGGAAGGAAACGCCTAAGGATTATAAGTGCTCTATTGAAGAATTGCAAACCAAAGATGATAATACCTAGATCTATCCTTGCTTTTATGCCTAGCTAGGGGCGCTAAACCATAGTGTTTGTTGGGAGGCAACCCAATTTTATTGTTGTTTCTTGCTTTTTGGTTCTGTTTAGTAATAAATTTTTGATCTAGCCTCTGGTTAGATGTGGTTTTGTGTTTTAATTACTGTTTGTGCTAAGTAGAACCATTAGGATAACCTACGGTGATAGTTAATTTCATCTTGCTGAAAAACAGAAACTTTTGCGCGCACGAGATTAATTTTCATAAATTACAGAAACGTGATTTTCAGTTGATTCTTTTTGCACAAGATTAATAAACAAATTATCTAGGACTTCCTCATTGATCAGAATTTCTCGAGTTACAGAAGTTTGCGTTAGATACAGATTGCTACAGACTGTTCTGTTTTTGACAGATTCTGTTTTTCGTGTGTTGTTTGCTTATTTTGATGAATCTATGGCTAGTATCGGAGGTTATGAAACATTGAGAAGTTGGAATACAGTAGGTTCAACACCAATATAAATAAAGAATGAGTTCATTGCAGTACCTTAAAGTGGTGGTTTGTTTTATTTCGCTAACGGAGCTCATAAGATTTTCTGTTGAGTTTTGTGTTGTGAAGTTTTCAAGTTTTGGGTAAAGATTTGATGGGTTATGGAACAAGGAGTGGAAAAGATCCTAAGCTTGGGGATGCCCAAGGCACCCCAAGGTAAAATCCAAGGACAACCAAAAGCCTAATCTTGGGGATGCCCCGGAAGGCATCCCCACTTTCGTCTTCGTCCATTGGTAACTTTACTTGATGCTATATTTTTATTCACCACATGATATGTGTTTTGCTTGGAGCGTCTTGTATGATTTGACTCTTTGCTTTTTAGTTTACCACAATCATCCTTGCTGTACACACCTTTTGGGAGAGACACACATGATTCAGAATTTATTAGCATACTCTATGTGCTTCACTTATATCTTTTGAGCTAGATAGTTTTGCTCTAGTGCTTCACTAATATCTTTTAAGCACGGTGGTGATTTTATTTTATAGAAATTATTGATCTCTCATGCTTAACTTATATGATTTTGAGAGTCCTACAAAACAGCATGGTAATTTTCTTTGGTTAAAAATATTGGTCCTAATATAATAGGCATCCAAGATAGGTATAGTAAAAACTATCATATAAAGTGCATTGAATATGAAGAGAAGTTTGATTCTTTATGATCGTTTTGAGATATGAAGATGGTGATATTAGAGTCATGCTAGTTGAGTAGTTGTGGATTTGAGGAATACTTGTGTTAAAGTTTGTGATTCCCGTAGCATGCACGTATGGTGAACCGTTATGTGATGAAGTTGGAGCATGATTTATTTATTGATTGTCTTCCTTATGTGTGGAGGTCGGGATCGCGCGATGGTTAACTCCTACCAACCCTTCCCCTAGGAGCATGCATGTAGTACTTTGTTTTTGATGACTTGTAGATTTTTGCAATAAGTATATGAGTTCTTTATGACTAATGTTGAGTCCATGGATTATACGCACTCTCACCCTTCCACCATTGCTAGCCTCTCTAGTACCGCACAACTTTCGCCGGTACCATAAACCCACCATATACCTTCCTCAAAACAGCCACCATACCTACCTATTATGGCAATTCCATAGCCATTCCGAGATATATTGCCATGCAACTTACCACCGTTCCGTTTATTATGACACGCTCCATCATTGTCATATTGCTTTGCATGATCATGTAGTTGACATCGTATTTGTGGCAAAGCCACTGTTCATAATTTTCATACATGTCACTCTTGATTCATTGCATATCCCGGTACACCGCCGGAGGCATTCACATAGAGTCATATTTTGTTCTAAGTATTGAGTTGTAATTTTTGAGTTGTAAGTAAAAAAAGTGTGATGATCATCATTATTAGAGCATTGTCCCAAGTGAGGAAAGGATGATGGAGACTATGATTCCCCCATAAGTCGGGATGTGACTTTGGACTAAAAAAAGAGAGAGGAAAGAAAAGAGGCCATAAAAAAAGAAAAAAAGAAAGAAGGCCCAAATAAAAAAATAAAAAAAATAAAAAAATGAGAGAAAAAGAGAGAAAAAGAGGGCAGGATCAAGCAGGGGGGTCAGAGGGGAAACGTTCAGTAGCTCACCACGGTTCGAATGAGCCAGGCGTCGAGCTCGGGGAGGCAAGGACGACGGCAGGAGGTCAGAGGCAATCTCGTCGACTGAACGGTGAAGGCGAGGTCGGGAGGTCGCGACGGGGCGTCCGAGCACTCGGGGCTTGGCTATCTCGATGAAGCGGACGACGAAGATGCCCGTAGATACGTCGGGGAGACAAGGGGAAGGCGGTGGCTATGCGGGCGACGGCGGCGAACGAACAGCGGCTACGGCCATGGTCGGGAGAGGGCGAGGGAGAGAGCCAGGGGGAAAGTGAGGTGTCGCCAGGAAAGTTCCAGCGGCGGGGCGTTCAACCACGCGTCCAGGAGCTCAGCGCCAAGCGAGAGGTGGCGTGCGGTGGCCGTGCGTGCGTCGGGCACGCGCTGTGCATCCGACTGGCGGGAGGAAGAAGACTCCCTGCCCCTGGTCGGCTGGGCCAGCCAGATGGGCTGCCAGGTGAGCGCCAGGTAAGTTCTCTCTCTCTGGTTTTCTCTATTTTGTTTTCTGTTTTCAGAAGTTTGTTTTGATTTGACTAAAATATCATATAATATTAGTAGCTTCTGAAAAGATTTATGTGGCTTGATACTAAATATTCAAAGCCACTCATAGGTTCTTAGGGTTATTGGATTTATATTGTATACATAGCAAATATAAACCCAGTTCAAATAATTATTGATTTAATTCAAAGTCCCAAAATAATCATTTCTGAGATTCCAAAAATATTGGTTTGAGTTTTAGCTCTTGCCAACATTTTCAGAGATTAGCAGGAACATTTTCTTCGGCTCATTTGAGAAGATTTTAATGTTGATCATTTTTAAAGGTTTCTGAGGCTTTGAAAATTCCCTCCATTCAACTTCCTTGGAATTAAAATGATGCATGGATGCTTGATGCAACTAATACACTCAGGTATTCTAGGGCTGTGACACATACGCACTCGGGGTGAGTCATGAATAATGTTGCAGGGCAACACGGCCTCTACGCCGTACACCATGAAGAATGGTGTGTATCCGACCATACGATTGCGCGTGGTCCGTAGCCCCCAGAGTACGGAGTCAAGCTCCTCAACCCAGTGCTTGTCTGATTCTTTCAAAGACCGCACTAGTCTAGGCTTAATGCCACTCATAATAAGACCATTAGCTCGTTCGACTTGACCGTTTGTTTGCTGCTGGTAGACGGAGGCGTAATCGAGCTTAATGCCCAGATTAGCACACCAGGTTTTCACCTCATCGGCTGTAAAATTGAAGCCGTTATCAGTGATGATGCTGTGTGGAACACCATAACAGTGCACAACACCGGATATGAAGTCTATCACTGGTCCGGCTTCGGCCGTTTTAACTAGTTTGGCTTCTATCCACTTAGTGAATTTATCTACCACGACCAACAGATATTTTTTCTTATGGCTTCCTCCTTTAAGGGGTCCGACCATATCAAGCCCCCAGACCGCGAAAGGCCAAGTAATGGGGATTGTTTGTAGAGCAGTGGGTGGCATCTAGCTTTGATTGGCGAAAAGCTTCCACCCGACACAATGTTGGAAAAGGTCATGTGCATCTGCTTGGGCCGTCGGCCAATAGAAACATGTACGGAAGGCCTTACTTACAAGAGCCTGAGCTACGGCATGGTGACCGCCGAGGCCAGTATGTATTTCAGCCAAGAGCTGCCGTCCCTCTTCTTCGGAGATACATCTTTGAAGCACCTCCGTATCGCTTTTCTTGTAGAGCTCTCCGTTATGGACCTTGTAGGCTTTCGAGTTCCGGACAATGCAGCGAGCCTCATTATGATCCTCAGGGAGCTCTCGCCTATTAAGGTAGGCCAAGAAGGGTTCAGTCCATGGGGCAATTACTGCCATTATAAGATGGGCCGATGGTGTTATTTTGGTGGTTGAGCCCCCGATGATATCGGTATTATGTTCGGAATTTGGGGGTGTAAGCGGATCCGAACTGGAGTTGTCGCTCTCCCCTTGCCACACCAGGATGGCTTGAAGAGCCTTTCCAGAAAGATATTAGACGGGACGGGGTCACGTTTGGCGCCAATGCGAGCAGGGACATCCGCCGCTTGATTACTTTCTCGAGCCACATGATGGAACTCGAGTCCCTCGAACCGAGCCTACATTTTGAGAACGGCGTTACGATAGGCCGCCATCTTCGGATCCCTGGCATCGAAATCTCCATGTCAGGACCCTGATTCCAAGTCACATCGATCTAGCCGGTAACACCTCATATCACTTTGCGGCCTCACGCACGGTATTCCCATGGGTGTCGCCTTACCATTGCCCGGGACCGTTTGCGCCTTTTGTCTCACGTATATGATAGTGTTGCTAGCATCCATATGACAGAGAACCCGGGCCGACATGACTAGTCGTGAACCCAAAGTGGCACTAACTTACAGGGACAGGCATACATGAATCAACATCGAGCATGTCGGTCAGCAGCGTGCGAATCCGCGTTGTAGCACTAGGCTACAGGACTCCGGTGAACTGGGCTGTAGCAGGCTAGGCAGGACTCCGGATGTCACTGTGTGAAATTTCCCCGAAGGGATAGACACAGGAACGAGTGAATCACATGCCGGCCAGTCAAGTGTTCCGGAGCAGTAGTGCTGGGCTAGCAGGACTCCGGTGAACCGGGCTGTAGCGGACTACTATGGCTCATAGAAGCACAAGACTACATTTCCCCATAAGAGAGGCTACCAAGGATAAACAACTAGGTTGTCGGATCCCACACATACCAAGCATTTCAATCATACACACAATATGCCCGATATGTGTAAATACAACATGGCATCACAGCATAACTCTACGACTCAATTATTTATTCATTAGGCTCCGAGGAGCCAAGTATTACAATCATGGTCTCATGACCCAACATACAGAGCATACAAGCATCAAGCGGAAGCATAAACATGTCTGAGTACAGACAACTACAAATGAAAAAGGCTGAGAAGCCTGACTATCTACAAGACCCTCCCAAGGGTATAAGATCGTAGCTGAGATAACAAGCTAAACGTCGAAGTCCACGCGGAACTACTAGCGAGACTGAAGTCTCTCTGCAAAAACATAAATTAAGCAAACGTGAGTACAAATGTACCCAGCAAGACTTACATCAGAACTAGCTACATATGCATCGGTATCAACAAGGGGATGGTGGGGTTTAACTGTAATAAGCCAGCTTTGACTCGGTGGCTATCCTGAACTACGACCGCAAGTAACTCTGTTGAGGTGGCGCACACGAGTCCACATATTCACCATATCAATACACCACTATGGATCAGCTCCCATCTCCCTACAAGAAGGCCATCCATAGCACTCACACTTATCTTGCGCATTTTAGAGTATCCACTTCAAGTTATCGATGAACTGTACAGGCAACCCAGAAGTCCTTTACCACGGACACGGCTATTCGAATAGATGATGTTAACCCTGCAGGGGTGTACTTCTTCACACACGCTCTCGCCACTTACCACCATGTACACGTCGTGTATCTCGGCAACCTTCAAGCGGAAGCCTGGCGAGGGAGTCGGCCATGACCTAACTAACCACACAAGTCTCTAGTCCAGGTTTATCGCCTATTCGGGTTCCATCCGCAAGGAGATCCGGCCGGGGTGTCGCTCACGGCCCCAAACGATGTGTACATGGTTCCAAGCCCACCAAACGGGCGACGCTTGGCATACCCGACCATGGTGCCTAGTCTGTCCCAAGCCCACCTGTACCGGGTGCCACTTGGTAGACTACTAACACTACCTACAAACACCAAAAACTAGTTGCAACTCCTGGACAGAGATTATGTTGATTAATAAGTCGAGAGGGGTCGAGTTACCAGAACCCAATGTGTGATAGTAACTGTTCATGGATCACAAACACAGAACTCAGTTCCTGAGAACGGCTTCAATGAGACAACCCACCATGTACTCCTACATGGCCTCTCACCGCTACCTTTACCAAATCGTGTTCACACACTTAGCTCTCAACAGTAAGACATGTTCACCACATTCCAATTCATCCCCGACGAATCAGACCTGGCTCAACTCTAAGCAGTAGCAGGCATGACAACAAGCATGAATGAGGAGGCACATCAGGGCTCAAACAACTCCTACTCATGCTAGTGGGTTTCATCTATTTACTGTGCCAATGACAGGTCATGCAGAGGAAAGGGGTTCAACTACCGCATCATGTAACAGTTGAATCGTTGTTGTCCTAATGTAGTAAAAGAGAGCAGGAGCGAGAGACTGGGATTGTATCGGAATTAACAAGGGGGTTTTGCTTGCCTGGCACTTCTGAAGATAGCAAAACTCTTCATCAGTGTCATCGATCAATCGTGGGAACATCGTCTAAGCGGAGACGTAGGGAAGGTCAGCGTGCTCGGGGAAGGCCTGGGGGCGACGAGACGGCGGCGGCGATCTCAGCCGACTGTGGTTGGAGATGATGTTGCGGGCGTCGCTTCGGGGCTCTCCTCATCGCGTGGCTCAGCAAGGAGGGACGAGGACGAAGTAGCGGAGCTTCCTAGCGCGTTGGCGAGGCGTGGAGTGGCCGGTGGCCGTGGCTACGACGAGCGGCGACGACAGACGCGCTCAGGCGTGCTACAGAGAGAGAGCAGGGTAAGGGAGTGTGAGCTGTGAGAGAGGGGAAGTACCAGGGGGGCTCGGGCGTCTCCAGGCGCCCGGTCGAGGATGGGGAAGGAAGCAGGAGGTGGCGGGGAGACGTGCCCGCAGTCGGCTGTGATGCAGGCACGCAGCAGCTCCTACTGGCAGTGGCTTGAAGAAGCTCCTAGCGGTTGGGCCGGTGGGCTGGGCCGGGCTACAGGGAGGCCAATTGAGGTTTCCGCCCTTTTTTTAACTTTCTGTTTTGTTTTGTTTTGATTAACATTCTGCCATTGATTAAAATTCAGAACAATTTCAAAACAGTGACAAAAACCCTTTGAATATTTTTATGTTGCTGGATGGACTTTTCCAATAGCACATAAAAGATTTCAAAGTTATTTGAAACATAATCCATATATTATGAATATATTCCAAATTCAAATACAATAATGATTTAAATTCAGTGCCCAAAATATTCCACAAAAATGTTCACCATTTTTGGTTTGGACTCAAAGCCTTGCAAAAAATATCAAACATTCATGAAGGCATTTTGGGTTCATTGGATGCAATTTTCAGTTGAACCTAGTTGATTTAATTTTGGTGCTAGGGTTTGGAACAATCCCCATTTCAATTTCACATAACTTTAGACATGATGCATGGATGCAATGCCACTATCTCCAACCAAATTATAGGGATGTGACAACTCACCCCCACTAAACAAGAATCTCGTCCCGAGATTCAAGACAGGAGTTAAGAGGAAAGGGGGGTCACAAACTATCACAAACTTCATGATCCAACTGCCCTTCTTGAAGATGTTGATTCATTGCTTCAAACTGAGCTTGACGTCTCTTGCTTTCGAGATCTTCATCCAACACGACGATGACAGAAAGGAACTCTACAGAAATCGATCTTCTTGAAGATCGAGTAACTCAAGATCAACTCATGGAGTGAGACGAAAGAACGTCTCTTGAGGCGAGACACAAGACACACACGAGGGGTGAAAGGAAATAGATGGCGATTGCTCAATTTGGTAGGCAACAATTCCACGCTCGATCACGAAGTAGCGAGGAGTTAACTACCATGATTCCATAACGGGGCACCTTAGAGGAGGTGACTCGTAGGGTTATTCCCTTAAGTGGCAAAAAGAATTGCTTTTGATACAGAGATCATTGAAACTCTCCATACTAGCCTAAGGCAAATCACAACGATTGTTTGAAGGAGTTCTAAAGAATGACATACTCGGACTAGAACGAAAGATGTGGACTACCTTGTTGAAGACAACGTAATGGATGATTTTTGCCTATCATCAGAAATGGATGGGACCCATGGTAGGACCACTATTGAAGATGATCCTGACCAGAGATTACCGAGAAGGGTAGTCCATGATAGAATGGCACAATGGCGGTGCATGCTAGGAACAAAATGCTAATGCTGGGAATGATTCTGGTAACTGGGAAATAACTCAAAAGTCGAGAGTGATTCCACCGTTTGAGTGGTTATAGAATAACCGAAAAAACTAAGAGCACAAGGATCCCTAAGGAACAACTCCTAGAATAAGTCGCATGAAATCCTCATTGAGAAGATGGACAAATTGCTCATTCAAGATACTACAATAATAGATCTTCCGGCTAGGTGTGTCGGCCAGAACATCAACCTTATCAGGACCTACATCATAGATCTTGGAAAAGTTCCAACCATCATATCTGCCTGAGATTCAGATCTGGATGGTAACAGAATATTTCAGACAACATGTCTGGAAAGAAAAATGAAAGTTTGCAGCACAAATCGGCGAGATGACGTTGCAAGATTCTCGGGAAATTAACTACGATAGTAAACTCCAAAACATGAGCTGGTTCTGCTACATACGTGTGAACATGTTGTCCGAGACAAACATGACCATGTAGTAGTCTTGCAATAAAACACTATCGAGTTCTGGTTGGGAACCATCATTGAGGATAACAGAATATTGTACAAATCCATCTGGAACCTTCAGGACTAGCACTTAAAACTTATTATCCTTGAACAAATCAATCAGTGGCTTGGTGTGCTAGGAACACATATGGAGTGGAGGTAACTAATTTACCAAACCATAGAATACTTCACACGAATGCATGACTGACTTGGGATGATTCCAAAGGAAGCAAAAACAAGCTCCCACGAATTCACGGTGGCAACTTGCATCGATTGCACGTGAATTTAGAGGAAGTCACTACTTTCATCCAAACATATACTTCATGAACAGGGCATGAAGAAAATGCTTACACAAGTTTCCAACACTAGCTGGATGTTCAGCACGAATCAGGGAGGAGACAAAATGCTGCTGATGGGCTCAACAGCAACTCATCGGAATTTCCATATCAGTGGACTTCCACCATTATGTGAACAATGTGATAGTATTGGTCAGCCCAAAAGATGTAATTGTGTATGCTCGAGGAATCAACCACGAGTAAGACAACATTACGAATATCGTTGGTTCTAACTTGATTTGACGATAGCCCACAGTCAAATCAAGGTTTGGAGAAGACAATAGATTCAACAGCTGATCACAAATGTCAATCGGTGAAGATATCATCTTTCTTCAATACGCACACAAACAAAAAAAATATCCCTTTGAATGAACCGAGTCAGATAAGCTTTTATCTTCCAACTCTCCAAGTTATTGTTTAGCTTATCCAACTGGTTCAGGGGTATCTAACACAGATCCTTGGAGAAAGGGGTGGTTTATAAGAAAACCAACTTGATCACGTGCTCAACATAACAGTCAGGGGACAACCTGGTGATACTTCCGAGAAGATGTTCGGAAAGTCACGAACCACCGATATGTTACTAAGCTCGAGAGCAATCTTGCTTTTCAAGGAATGACGATAGGATCAAAAGAGCAAGGAATTAATAAAATCCTAACTCATCGATCGAAGAGTGCACCTGAAATAAGGACTAGGTAGCACGATCAATCTTAGAATGATGGTTCAGTAACCAACACGCTATGAATGAATTTATCGTCCATTAACTACCAAGCAACGGGATTGCTAGGAGCATTGATTTCATGCATCATATAGTTCACTTGTCGGCAGTCCGGTTACAATAACACGAAGACCGAGGAATGAATGATAATGGGCTCAACAGCAACTCATCGGAATTTCCATATCAGTGGACTTCCACCATTATGTGAACAATGTGATAGTATTGGTCAGCCCAAAAGATGTAATTGTGTATGCTCGAGGAATCAACCACGAGTAAGACAACATTACGAATATCGTTGGTTCTAACTTGATTTGACGATAGCCCACAGTCAAATCAAGGTTTGGACAAGACAATAGATTCAACAGCTGATCACAAATGTCAATCGGTGAAGATATCATCTTTCTTCAATATGCACAAAAAAAAATATCCCTTTGAATGAACCGAGTCAGATAAGCTTTTATCTTCCAACTCTCCAAGTTATTGTTTAGCTTATCCAACTGGTTCAGGGGTATCCAACACAGATCCTTGGAGAAAGGGGTGGTTTATAAGAAAACCAACTTGATCACGTGCTCAACATAACAGTCAGGGGACAACCTGGTGATACTTCCGAGAAGATGTTCGGAAAGTCACGAACCACCGATATGTTACTAAGCTCGAGAGCAATCTTGCTTTTCAAGGCAAGACGATAGGGTCAAAAGAGCAAGGAATTAATAAAATCCTAACTCATCGATCGAAGAGTACACCTGAAATAAGGACTAGGTAGCACGATCAATCTTAGAATGATGGTTCAGTAACCAACACGCGATGAATGAATTTATTGTCCATTAACTACCAAGCAACGGGATAGCTAGGAGCATTGATTTCACGCATCATATAGTTCACTTGTCGGTAGTCCGGTTACAATAACATGAAGACCGAGGAATGAATGATAATGGTGAGAGGTATCACTCTATCAAGAGTTCATAAGGGGTTGTGCAATTCCTATGATATTCTTGACATAAAGAGGGTAATACTCCAAGGTTGAACAGAAGAAAAGATGGATTGGTATTTTGGTCTGCGGAATACATCTGCTTTGACCCAATCCTAGATATGGATGAGGTACTGGAGTATGTTTCTCCTAGACACTCTGGAATAGAATGACTTGATGGACCACAAGAATAATAGGCATTGATGAACACAAATGCACACATACTTTCCTGGTTTTGTCACGGCAGACATCCTAGTGAAAGGACTTAGTCGTGGAGCCATTGCTACGAGTTAGCATAAAGGGGTTAAAGCGGACAAGGGACACAAGAGAGTTTTATACTAGTTCGGCCCCTTACAATGAAGGTAAAAGCCTACGTCTAGTTGTGATGGAATTGATGGGGTTTCGATGACCAGGGAGCGAATACGCTTTGCCTGAGTCTCGAATTGTTGTTTGTTGTCCTCGAACCGCCGCGGGTCGTCCCCTTGTATACATGGGTTGACGCCCGTCGGTTTACAGACTCCGAGGCCGGCTCATAATCGTGTCCGGCTCGGTCTCTGCTACTTCTATCTTACAACACAAGTTTACATATCAACGCCGGTTTGTGTCTACAGGCTTTAAACCGGCTTTGGGCCCTGGGCCTTCATGAAGCGTCACCGTCTATCTTCATGGGCTTCAGATACAGATGAACTACTTATGAGGTTAACCCGGCCTCTCCTGGCCGGTTTACGCCCAGTGGTAATATCCCTAACATTAGGCCCCAGATTGATTTGAACTGGTTCATGTCAATCCTCAATACTTAAGAAAATTTCTTCTTCAACATCTTCACACAATCTTGTAAACTGCCATGACATCATCTTCTAGGATTTGGTAAACCGCCGCGACGTCACCTGTCATTAACGAGCCTCCGACAATCTAGGCGACAGCATCGCCTCATATCCAAAAACTCGGGTCCTCGATGTTCGCGTCTGTCGTATATCTCCCTTATAAATAGGGCCAGGGGGTCTTTCCATTTTCCCCATCGTGCCACTTCACTTCATCGTCATCCTCGCGACGCTCGACCCTTCGACCTCGGCCGCCGCCGTCAACCTTCGACTGCTGCACCAACCTTGGCTGCTGCATCGACCTGAACGTACCAGAGTTCCTCTGCGCGCCGTAGCTGCTCAACAGCCTCCGTAAGTTTCCCCTTTCTCTTGCCATAGGTCTGCACTTAGGGTTTCTGTCGTTCATCAGTGTTCGTCGCCGCCCCTCTTTTTCCTTATTTATATCATTGGATAATATCCAAAAACCACATAGATCTCGCGCGGTAGTAGTTTAAACCACATAGATCTCGTGCTTTAGTAGTTTCAGCAATTGTATGATATCCAACTCATCTCAACTTGGTGAACTTTCAGTATGCTGGAATTTAGGTCAGAATATATTTTGTTTTTCCTACGCGCGGTAGATCTGAAATTACCATAGCAAGATGTGAAACTTGTTTCTTCCTTCTCTTACACACTTTGAATACTAGATTGGCCGGTTTAACTTCACAGAAAAAATGATGACCCGGTAGATACATTAGTCCCCTGTTGAACCGCCAATGCATTACACCGTTCCATTGTCAGACTCCAGTTTACGAATAACCAAATCCAGTTTACCAATATGCTTGTATCCTCATACCGCTGTATAGTTGTCCACTGTAAATCTTAAACCGGTAATAATCATGTTTCAGATTTTCCTTTTTATGGCTAAGCAAGTCTATCAGTGCAATTGGGCTCCCTCTCGAGTAACCGAGGAACAGTTAAGCAACCTTTTTAAAATGGGTGCTTTAGCTAAGAAAGATGTCATCCATTGGAGGGTCCTTGGCCCGGAAAATCCTCCTATCCCCAAGGACGGAGAGGTAGTCGTTTTTGCTGATCATCTCGGACGAGGTTTTAGCCCTCCCGGCTCAAATTTTTTCCGGGATGTACTGGCTAGTTTTCAACTGCGCCCTCAAGACATTGGTCCTAACTCTGTAACCAACATCTGCCACTTCCAAGTCTTTTGTGAGGTTTATCTGCAAGAGGAACCTTAAGTCGAATTGTTTCGGGATTTCTTTCACTTAAACCGTCGCACAGAGTTCTCAGATGGACCCAATACGGAACTGGGTGGAATGGCGGTTCAGAAAAGGAAGGAAGTCACTTTCCCTCATCCCAAACTCCACAGTCATCCCAAAGAGTGGAACCAGACTTGGTTTTACTGCATGTATACTTCTCCATCTGAGGAGAATCCTTTGCCGGGTTACCGCCCTGAACGCCTTAGCAACACACATCCTTTTCCTAAGAGGTTGAGAGCAAGAGAACGGGCCAACTATGCTCTCCAATTATCAAAGCTTAGAGCCTTCATGGCGAAAGGTTTGATAGGAGTTGATCTTGCTTGTTGCTGGATAAGCTGGAGCATTCTGCCCTTAAGCCGGCGCCCCAGTTTGATGTGTGAGTACACGGGGAGTTTGAAGGATGCTCAGCGGCACATTGACATTCAGCTTATAGACGAAGAAGCCACTGAGGCTGTAAAGAAAATACTAAACGAACCGGAGGCCGTCTGTGCTCAAACCGGACTACTCCCTTTCTGCACCTTCAACAAAGCACCAGCTGTAAGAATCATATAATCCTTTGTATCTGAATTTGCTTCTGTCCAAATATTCTCTAAAAGTGTGATTATTTTCTGACAGGGTGATGATCCGTTCTGGAACAACAAACCATCACAAGACAAACCGGCAAAGCCGCAAGACAAACCGGTCAAGCCAGTTCGTCCAAAGACCAAGGTTGTTAAGAAACCTGCCAAGAGAAGGACCACTGCATCCTTCGATCCAGCTGATGACGATGTGCGTAATCCGGAACCAGAGGTAGAACTTGACTCTCTTGGTTCATTTTTCGTACATCTCATTGACAATGATTATTATCAAGACGACGCTGAAGGCAGTCACGCTGAGGACGTAGAGGTAACTATTCTTTCCTCCGATTCAGATCCTCTGCCACCATCAAAAATCTGTCAAGCAAACCGGAAAGTAAAATTTTCTCACCCTCCTGCTTACTTGGACCCAAACTTTGTTTTGAAGACGCAGCAGCACGAAGCTCGCCGTACAACCCGGCAGAGCGACCAGGTAGTTACCTCCGCCGGTTTATCGAATAGTCCGGTTCGGAAACGCCGACCAGAGGTCTCTTATCCCATTGATACTTCATGCCCAAAAGCAGGTTGTTTTCGCCAGCCTCTTAACCCATCTGATTCAAATTATCAGGGTACTTCTCACTCATCCTCTGGCGAGTCCTCAGCCACACACCTTCCACCCCTCAAAACAGTTCCTAGGTGAGCCATTCACATGTCTTTACTCTTGATGTGTTATCTTTACATACTGTACTGATCCTTCTGTCTATCTTTTCTCAGCGCCAAGCCAAGACCCAGCAAGAAAGCTCGTTCAAACAAACCGGCTGATGATAATGTAGCTGCTGAACCGGAGACAACTCCAAATCTGGAAGAAACCGACGCTGATGCCATGCTTCACGATCCGCCGCTTCAAGACCATGATTTCCTTGCTGAACAAGTGCATGTTGACACTACCAACCATGCAGACCGGCCAACCAGCCCTGTCTGAACTGATGATAAACCGGTCAGTCCAGCTAAGGACACTGATAAACCGCCAACTCCGGCGAAGGCTGCTGATGAACAAGATGATGACGTTATGATTCCTGGTACTGGCCACACCACTCCTGGCAATCCTGTAGCTTTGTCAAAGCATACTGCCAAGGATGATCTCTCTGCTATCGGCAAAGGCAAATGGAATGCCGATTTATCAAGCTTCGCCCACCTCAATGCTCAAGATATTCACTCTGGCTTCTTGAACTGTCTGTATACCAACCGTGACTATGAAGCTAGTTTGGTAAACTTGATGAAGGAGCGATATGAGGTAACTACTGTTTTCTCCTTTGTCCAATTGTAGTCTATCAACTCCTAGTAGCCGCCAAGTGACGGTTCATTATACCAATCGAAACCGGGACTTTTGTCATAAGTAAACTTTGCATATTTAACCTCCAGGGACCGGATTACCTTGTTAAGATGAACCGGTTCCTTAAAAGTTTCCATACTGCTCTTTCGCCGGTATAGCCCCCAAGGGCAGGTTTAACTTTATAAAGATGAACCGGGACTGTACAAGAATTCCCATATCAACAGTTTTTGAGAAAACACACATTAGCCCCCAAGTGCCAAGCTTAATACTTGTATTGTGCTTGGGACTTGTAAAAATTTCTGATAAGGAGCAAATATGCATTAGCGCCCAAGTATCAAGGGGATAACTTGTTATGTGCTTGGTACTTCAAATATGTACTGTCAACTTACTATGTATCTGTCTCTTTATAGGCTGAACTGAGCAAGAAGGAAAGACAAAACGCCGATCTGCAAGAGAACATCAAGTCCCAACAGGCCGAAACTTCCAAAGCAAAAGATGAGCTGACGAGCGCCTTAGCCGCTATGGAAAAGCTAAAGGAAAGCTTTGGCAAGGAGCGGGCGGATTGGAACACAGAGAAATACGCTTTGCGGAAAAGAGCTGAAGATGCAGAAGCAACTCCCAAACCGGTGGTAGACGAGCTGACTGGGGTAAATCAGCAAGTACATGCGATGACCGCTGCTGTGTTTGGTAAGCATCTTGTCTTTAATACTGTCAGCATATCTTCCCATGCGTTGCCGGTTTACTGATGTTTGCAATGATGCAGGAACTTGCATTAGTCATCTGGGCTCTGATGTTCAGAAGAAGCTGAAGGCTGCCTATACGCTGATAGAAAACTGTATACCGGCGCTCAACGAATTATCTGCACCGCTTCTCACAATAAGCCGCCCCCGACTGTAATCAAAGATACCTTAGACAGGCTATCTGTGCTGCCTGCCCGGGTAGAAGAGCTGAAGAGGTCTGCTGCAAGGGCTGGCGCTCTGACCGCGCTAACCCGGGCAAAAGCATGGGTGCCTGATCCTGACCCGACGGACGTGGCTAAAGGCTACCCAAGCTTAAAAGAAGACGGATCAGAATTTTGCACTAAAGATCTCCGCGCCATAAACCGGGAAGTACGTCCACTGGCTTGTCAACTTTCTGAAGAGGTTGATCTTTCACATTATCAGACGAGTTATGATATCAATAACAAGCGGGTTGCTGCACCAGCTCCTGAGGCTCAAAACCTGATCCCTCCAATCCGTAAGCACACTTATGCCCCTGATATTGAACTGTCCACCCTTATAAGCGACGAAGCTGTGTTCCAAGCCTTAACTGGTATCGACTGGACAACTGTTGACTTCCAGCCGCTGGGTAGGGACGAAGAAGATGAACCGGTGCAAGATGACCCGCAGCCGTCAGGTCAAGCTGATAAGCAATCATAATCCGGGGGCCGGTTTAGTTTTTCTTTTGCTGTAATGCTTATTGAGACAATTACTCCTTTGGGCACTGAAAACGCCTTATAATAGGCTAGTTAAAACACTTGGTCTGTTATGCCTTCGTGCATATTTATCTGCAACTGATGCGTGTTAATCCGCCATACTTAAGATATGATGTTCATAATCCATAGCTATTTATTCAAGCTGTTCCTGCAAATAAGAAGCTTAATGCGCCCTGGCGGTTTACCACCGGGCGGGTCATGATACCCAACTATATATAGGACCAAGGTTTATAACCAAGGTTGTAAAAGATAACCAAATATGGAAATATATGATACATGTGATCTTTAGGCCTAGTGTTTGATTACCAACCTTGTAATGAGGGTAATAACCCAAATCCGGAGTAAAAGTATCTCCTGTTATACAATGCCGGTTTACAATAAAACCGTTCCGGGTTGTGATAAACACTGGTTTATTCCATACTGGTAACTATGAGTCAAAACCAGACTGGGCTGATAGTCTCCGGATTATAACTTGATCATGTACTGACAACTTGTAGTTGACAGCCTAACCGGGTTGATAAACACCGGTTTGAAAACATCACAATCTTAGCAAAAGAAAAAGAAACTTAGCAAAAGGCAAATACAACCGTTGTAGTCGAGGCTTTTCACGGGCTGCCAGGCCCCAAATTTGATCAAGAGGTGTTGCTATGGTTCGGTTTCGACCAAGCCCCCAAGTGATGCTGTGGCATTACGCCGATCAAGAGGCGTTGCTATGGTTCGGGTTTGACCAAGCCCCCAAATGATGCTGTGGCATTACGCCGATCAAGAGGCGTAGCTATGGTTCGGGTTCGACCAAGCCCCCAAGTGATGTTATGGCATTACGCCGATCAAGAGGCATGGCTATGGTTCGGATACGACCAAGCCCCCAAGTGATGCTGTGGCATTACGCCGATCAAGAGGCGTAGCTATGGTTCAGATACGACCAAGCCCCCAAGTGATGCTGTGGCACTACGCCGATCAAGAGGCGTAGCTACGATTCGGATACGACCAAGCCCCCAAGTGATCTAATATGAAACTTTGAGAAGCCAAATCAAGGGGTAAACCAGACACCGCTTTGTAAGCTCCATGTAACCACACATGATGTAAGAAAAACAACAGATACCCCGCTTTAGCTGAGGTTCCGGTTTATTGTATTGATCATAATATATACATTGTCATAATATGTACATAGGCAGAGCCTATGGCTCAAGTATAGTAACGCCGAAGATGAGCAATATTCCACGGTCGGTTGGTCTCCTCCTCCGATTTACATGAGTCTTTGCGCTCTCGAACATCAATTAGGTGGTACGACCCGTTGTGTAGATTCTTGCTGACCACAAAGGGTCCTTCCCAAGGGGGGGATAGCTTGTGCATATCCGTCTGATCCTGGATGAGCCGAAGCACCAAATCGCCTTCTTGAAAGGTTCTGGTTCTAACCCGGCGGCTGTGAAAACGATGCAGATCTTGCAGATAAATCGACGAACGGGCGGCCGCCATGTCACGCTCCTCATCTAAAAGGTCAAGAGCTTCCTGCCGTGCCTTCTCGTTGTCAGCTTCAACGTATGCCGCTACACGAGGTGAGTCATGACGGATGTCACTAGGAAGAACCGCTTCCGCTCCATAAACCATGAAGAACGGTGTGTATCATGTCGATCTATTGGGTGTGGTATTGATGCTCCATAATACTGAAGGTAGCTCCTCAACCCAACAACCCGCCATCCGTTGCAAAGGAACCATAAGCCGGGGTTTGATGCCTCTCAAGATCTCTTGATTGGCCCTCTCCGCTTGACCATTGGACTGGGGGTGAGCCACTGATGATACGTCAAGCCGAATGTGCTCACGTTGACAGAACTCCTTCATGGCACCCTTTGACAGATTGGTACCATTGTCCGTTATAATGCTGTGTGGAAAGCCAAACCGGAAGATCACCTTTTTGATGAATTGAACCGCTGTGGCCGCGTCACACTTACTAACTGGCTCTGCCTCTACCCATTTTGTGAACTTATCAACCGCCACCAAAAGGTGGGTCTTCTTGTCCTTGGACCTCTTGAAAGGCCCAACCATATCCAGCCCCCAAGTTGCAAACGGCCAGGTGATTGGAATCATTCTCAATTCTTGAGCTGGTACATGAGCGCGCCTTGAGAATTTCTGACAACCATCACATCTTTTGACCAAGTCCTCGGCATCAACATGAGATGTTAACTAATAGAAACCTGACGGAACGCCTTGGCCACCAAAGATTTTGAACCAGCGTGGTGACCACAATCTCCTGCATGTATCTCACGCAAAATTTCACGGTCTTCCTCAGGAGACACACATCGTTGAAATGCCCCTGTCACACTGCAATGAGGTAACTCTCCATTGATAACAGTCATGGACTTGGACCGGCGGGTTATCTGCCTGGCCAAAGTCTCATCCTCTGGTAACTCGCCCCGGTTTATATACGCCAAATATGGAACCGTCCAATCCGGGATAACATGAAGAGCCGCCACCAATTGGGCCTCCGGATCCGGAACAGCCAAATCCTCTTCACCGGGGAGCTTGACGGACGGATTATGCAAAACATCCAAGAAGACATTAGGTGGAACCGGTTTACGTTGGGAACCCAGGCAGCTTAAAGCGTCCACCGCTTCATTCCTTCGCCGGTCCACATGATCGACCTGATAACCTTTAAAGTGACCTGCAACAATATCCACCTCACGATGATATGCTGCCATGAGTGGGTCCTTGGAATCCCAAGTGCCGGACACTTGTTGAGCCACCAGATCCGAGTCACCGAAGCACTTAACTCGGCTTAAGTTCATCTCCTTAGCCATCCGAAGACCATGAAGTAAAGCCTCATATTCAGCTGCGTTATTAGTGCAAGGGAACATTAAACGGAGAACATAACAAAACTTATCACCTCGTGGGGAAGTTAATACGACTCCAGCCCCCGAGCCCTCCAATTACCTGGACCCATCAAAATGAATAGTCCAATAAGTATGATCTGGCTTCTCTTCTGGCGCTTGTAACTCTGTCCAATCATTGATGAAATCCACAAGTGCCTGAGATTTGATCGCCGTTCGGGGCATGTATATCAACCCATGAGGCCCGAGCTCGATAGCCCACTTAGCAATCCGGCCGGTTGCTTCCCTGTTCTGGATTATCTCTCCCAAAGAAGCAGAGCTGACCACCGTGATGGGATGACCTTGGAAATACTGCTTCAGCTTCCGACTTGCCATGAAAACCCCATACACCAATTTTTGCCAATGCGGGTACCTCTGCTTGGACTCAATAAGTACCTCACTAATATAGTAAACCGGCCGCTGAACCGGATATTCCTTTCCTGCCTCTTTGCGCTCTACCACAATAGCCACACTAACAGCCCGAGCGTTAGCTGCCACATATTGCAGCAATGGTTCTTTGTCAACCGGAGCAGCAAGAATCGGCGGATTAGCTAGCTGCCGCTTTAAGTCCTCAAATGCTTCATTAGCGGCGTCACTCCAGACGAAGTTATCCGTTTTCTTCAGCGTCTGATACAAAGGGATGGCCTTCTTACCAAGGCGTTGAACATCATTGATACACTTCGGTTTAGTCAAAGAGGTGATGGCTTTGATCTTTTTCGGATTAGCTTCAATGCCCCTGTTAGACACCAAAAAACCTAAGAGTTTGCCTGCAGGTACACCAAAGACACACTTGGCCGGATTAGGCATCATTTTATAAACCCGCAGGTTATCAAAGGTTTCCTTCAAGTCATCAATCAATGTGTCCTTCTTCCTTGATTTTACCACAATATCATCTACATAGGCGTGAACATTGCGGCCGATCTGCTTATGAAGACAATTCTGTACACACCGCTGATAAGTCGCCTGGGCACTCTTGAGCCCAAAGGGCATGGACACATAGCAGAAGGCTCCAAAGGGAGTTATGAAGGCTGTCTTCTCCTAGTCCTTAACTGCCGTTTTGATCTGATGATAACCAGAGTATGAATCCAAAATGCTTAAACGCTCACAACCCGCCGTAGCATCAATAATTTGATCAATACGGAGAAGGGCCAAAGGATCTGCTGGACAAGCTTTGTTGAGATCTGTGTAGTCCACACACATACGGCAAGTGCCATTCTTCTTGAGGACTAGCACCGGATTAGCCAACCACTTAGGAAGGAATACTTTAACGATAAATGCAGCCGCCAAGAGCCTGGCTACTTCTTCTCCAATAGCTTTGCGTCTTTGAACCGGCGCAGAAACTGCTTGACAGGTTTATACTTAGGATCAACATTGAGAGTTTGCTCAGTGAGTTTTCTTGGTACACTTGGCATGTCAGAAGGCTTCCATGCATAGATGTCCCGATTCTCACGGATGAACTCGATGAGCGCGCCTTCCTATTTCGGATCTATGTTAGCGCTGATGCTGAACTGCTTGGACGAATCACCAGGTATGAAGTCAACAAGCTTACTCTCATCAGCCGATTTAAACTTCAGGGCCGGATCATGCTCTGTAGTTGGTTTCTTCAACGAAGTCATATCTGTCGGGTCAACATTGTCCTTGTAAAACTTCAACTCTTCTGTTGCAAATACCGACTCAGCATAAGCCGCATCTTCTTCCTTACACTCCAGAGCAATCTTGCGGCTCCCATGCACGGTTATAGTTCCCTTGTGACCCGGCATCTTGAGTCGCAGATAAAGATAAAAAGGCCGTGCCATAAACTTAGCATAAGCTGGCCGTCCAAATAGGGCATGATACGGGCTGCTGATTTTCACCACTTCAAAGGCCAAGATTTCCGATCTTGAGTCATGGTCATCTCCAAAATCCACCTCCAGAGCTATCTTACCAACAGGATATGCCGACTTACCAGGCACCACACCATGGAACACCGTATTAGATGGTTTAAGATTTTTATCTATTAGCCCCATGCGATGGAAAGTTTCATAATAAAGGATATTGATGCTACTCCCTCCATCCATGAGTACCTTAGTGAACTTATAACCTCCCACCTGAGGTGCCACCACCAGAGCCAGATGACCCGGATTGTCAACCCGGGATGGATGATCTTCTCTACTCCACACAATCGGCTGCTCGGACCAGCGCAAATAACGGGGCACGGCCGGTTCAACGGCATTCACCACCCTTTTATGAAGCTTCTGATCGCTCTTGTCCAAGCTAGTGGTGAAGACATGATACTGTCCGCTATTCAACTGCTTTGGGTTGCTCTAGTAACCCGACTGCTGCTGCTGCTAATTGCCCTGATGATTATAGCCACTTTCATTACCCTGATTACTTTGATTGTTATGTCCACTCTGATTGCCATGGAATCCTGAACCGGAATTTCCTCCGCCATAACCCAGCCCATGAGAGCCAGAGCCTGAACCGCCTCCTGATCCATGATCATACCGGAAAGAATCAGAATTTTTGAACTCTTGCATGATGTAACAATCTTTCCAGAGGTGTGTGGATGGTTCCTCCTTCGTCCCATGCTTTGGATAGGGCTGGTTCAACAGATACGACAAACGGTCCGGATTAGGATTTGGCATTCCATTGCGCCGGGGCGGTTTACCCTTACGCCGCTGGCCCTTGTCGTGTGTACTAGTGTTAGCCACAAATTCTAAACCTTGGTCCTCTTTACGCTTGCCACCGTTTCCATGACCCGCCGGGTTGGGGTGCTGCCCCTTGGTGTTGCCGCTCTTCTTTCCCCTCCATGTCTTATCATCATCAGACTCGGGATCCTTGGTACTATCAGAGTCACCATACTTCACTAGTGCAGCCGTGAGGGTTCCCATATCATTACAATGACATTTGAGCCGTCCCAACTTCAACTTCAGGGGTTCAAACCGGCAATTGTCTTCCAATGTTAAAACTACGGTGTCAGCGTTGATGCGGTCCGATGAGTGCAAAATCTCCGAAACCCGGTGCACCCAACGGGTTGTTGACTCTCCTTCCTCCTGGACACGGGCAGCTAAGTCCATAATTGACATGGGCTTCTTGCATGTGTCCTTGAAATTTTGAATAAACCCGGCTCTCAACTCGGCCCATGACCTGATAGAATTAGCCGGTAGGCTCTTTAACCAAGTGGGGGCCGTTCCTTCTAGCATCATGGTGAAGTACTTCGCACATGCCGCATCATTCACGTCCAGCATCTCCATGGCCATCTCATAGCTTTCGACCCATGTTTCAGGGGATAAATCGGCGGTGTAATTCGGCACCTTGCGCGGGCCCTTGAAATCTTTGGGCAGGCGCACATTGCGCAACGCTGGGACAAGACATGGAACTCCAAGGAACTAGAGGTAACTCCTGGTTCCACCGATGTGGTTGGACGAACCTGAGTAAGCTGACGGGCTTCATGCTGCACCGCTAACTCGGCCTCTCTGCGTGCCCGAGCCTGGTCCACCACCTCTTGAGCATCACCAGCACCACCCGCCGGGTTATTGCCACGGGGCGGATCACGGTTCCGCGCATTGCTTGACACTGCCGATTCATCCATACGTCTGCTGTAACTCCGGCTTGGACGGGGAGTGGAATGAATCTGATCGTGACTGTACGAATAAGCCTCCTGTTGAACCAAATCTGTCTGAAGGAGCTCCTTAACCCGGCGCGTTTCGACCGCCGCCGGAGAATCGCCTTTGATCGGGATGGCCGCCAGCTGTGAAGCGGCAGCGACAATGTTGTCCATCGGGTTAGAGTAATGACCCGGCGGCGTGGGGACATGTGGTATTACAACGTTGTTCTGACGAGGCAGATCCGCCGAACGTGGCTGAACCGGCGCCCCCGCTACAGGTGCCTCCGCCCAGTTTACCACCCGCAGATTACTGGTCCCCGCTCCTGGGGTGTTAAATAGATTTCTAGCGTCATAAACCGGCGGCAGGCGAGATCGGTGCCTCCTCTTCAGGACTTCGTCCTTTAAGGGGTCCGACCATATCAAGCCCCCAGACCGTGAAAGGCCAAGTAATGGGGATTGTTTGTACAGCAGTGGGTGGCATATGGCTTTGATTGGCGAAAAGCTGCCATCCGACACAATGTTGGAAAAGGTCATGTGCATCTGCTTGGGCCGTCGGCCAATAGAAACATGTACGGAAGGCCTTACTTACAAGAGCCTGAGCTGCGGCATGGTGACCGCCGAGGCCAGCATGTATTTCAGCCAAGAGCTGCCATCCCTCTTCTCCGGAGATACATCTTTGAAGCACCTCCGTATCGCTTTTCTTGTAGAGCTCTCCGTTATGGACCTTGTAGGCTTTCGAGTGCTGGACAATGCAGCGAGCCTCATTACGATCCTCAGCGAGCTCTCGCCTATTAAGGTAGGCCAAGAAGGGTTCGGTCCATGGGGCAATTGCTGCCATTATAAGATGGGCCGATGGTGTTATTTTGGTGGTTGAGCCCCCGATGATATCGGTATTATGTTCGGAATTTGGGGGTGTAAGCGGATCCGAACTGGAGTTGTCGCTCTCCCCTTGCCACACCACGGATGGCTTGAAGAGCCTTTCCAGAAAGATATTAGGCGGGACGGGGTCACATTTGGCGCCAATGCGAGCAAGGACATCCGCCGCTTGATTACTTTCTCGAGCCACATGATGGAACTCGAGTCCCTCGAACCGAGCCTACATTTTGAGAACGGCGTTACGATAGGCCGCCATCTTCGGATCCTTGGCATCGAAATCTCCATGTATGGACGCCGATTCCAAGTCACATCGATCTAGCTGGTAACACCTCATATCACTTTGCGGCCTCACGCACGGTATTCCCACGGGTGTCGCCTTACCATGGCCCGGGACCGTTTGCGCCTTTTGGCTCACGTATATGATAGTGTCGCTAGCATCCATATGACAGAGAACCCGGGCCGACATGACTAGTCGTGAACCCAAAGTGGCACTAACTTACGGGGACACGCATACATGAATCAACATCGAGCATGTCGGTCAGCAGCGTGCGAATCCGGGCTGTAGCACTAGGCTAACAGGACTCCGGTGAACCGGGCTATAGCAGGCTAGGCAGGACTCTGGATGTCACTACGTGACATTTCCCCGAAGGGACAGACACAGGAACGAAGTGAATCACATGCCGGCCAGTCAAGTGTTCCGGAGCAGTAGTGCTGGGCTAGCAGGACTCCGGTGAACCGGGCTGTAGCGGACTACTATGGCTCATAGAAGCACAAGACTACATTTCCCCATAAGAGAGGCTACCAAGGATAAACAACTAGGTTGTCGGATCCCACACATACCAAGCATTTCAATCATACACACAATATGCCCGATATGTGTAAATACAACATGGCATCACAACATAACGCTAGGACTCAAGTATTTATTCATTAGGCTCCGAGGAGCCATGTATTACGATCATGGTCTCATGACCCAACATACAGAGCATACAAGCATCAAGCGGAAGCATAAACATGTCTGAGTACAGACAACTACAAATGAAAAAGGCTGAGAAGCCTGACTATCTACAAGACCCTCCCAAGGGTATAAGATCGTAGCTGTGATAACAAGCTAAACATCGAAGTCCACGCGGAACTACTAGCGAGAGCGAAGTCTCTCTGCAAAAACATAAATTAAGCAAACGTGAGTACAAATGTACCCAGCAAGACTTACATCAGAACTAGCTACATATGCATCGATATCAACAAGGGGATGGTGGGGTTTAACTGTAATAAGCCGGCTTTGACTCGGTGGCTATCCTGAACTACGACCGCAAGTAACTCTGTTGAGGTGGCGCACACGAGTCCACATATTCACCATATCAATACACCACTATGGATCCGCTCCCATCTCCCTACGAGAAGGCCATCCATAGAACTCACACTTATCTTGCGCATTTTAGAGTATCCACTTCAAGTTATCTATGAACTGTACAGGCAACCCAGAAGTCCTTTACCACGGACACGGCTACTCGAATAGATGATGTTAACCCTGCAGGGGTGTACTTCTTCACACACGCTCTCGCCACTTACCACCATGTACACGTCGTGTATCTCGGCAACCTTCAAGCGGAAGCCTGGCGAGGGAGTCGGCCATGACCTGACTAACCACACAAGTCTCTAGTCCAGGTTTATCGCCTATTCGGGTTCCATCCGCAAGGAGATCCGGCCGGGGTGTCGCTCACGGCCCCAAACGATGTGTACATGGTTCCAAGCCCACCAAACGGGCGACGCTTGGCATACCCGACCATGGTGCCTAGTCTGTCCCAAGCCCACCTGTACCGGGTGCCACTTGGTAGACTACTAACACTACCTACAAACACCAGAAACTAGTTGCAACTCCTGGACAGAGATTATGTTGATTAATAAGTCGAGAGGGGTCGAGTTACCGGAACCCAATGTGTGGTAGTAACTGTTTATGGATCACAAACACAGAACTCAGTTCCTGAGAACGGCTTCAATGAGACAACCCACCATGTACTCCTACATGGCCTCTCACCGCTACCTTTACCAAATCGTGTTCACACACTTAGCTCTCAACAGTAAGACATGTTCACCACATTCCAATTCATCCCCGACGAATCAGACCTGGCTCAACTCTAAGCAGTAGCAGGCATGACAACAAGCATGAATGAGTAGGCACATCAGGGCTCAAACAACTCCTACTCATGCTAGTGGGTTTCATCTATTTACTGTGCCAATGACAGGTCATGCAGAGGAAAGGGGTTCAACTACCGCATCATGTAACAGTTGAATCGTTGTTGTCCTAATGTAGTAAAAGAGAGCAGGAGCGAGAGAGTGGGATTGTATCGGAATGAACAAGGGGGGTTTTGCTTGCCTGGCACTTCTGAAGATAGCAAAACTCTTCATCAGTGTCATCGATCAAATCGTGGGAACGTCGTCTAAGCGGAGACGTAGGGAAGGTCAGCGTGCTCGGGGAAGGCCTGGGGGCGACGAGACGGCGGCGGCGATCTCGGTCGGCTGTGGTTGGAGATGATGTTGCGAGCGTCGCTTCGGGGCTCTCCTCGTCGTGTGGCTCAGCAAGGAGGGACAAGGACGAAGTAGCGGAGCTTCCTAGCGTGTTGGCGAGGCGTGGGGTGGCCGGTGGCCGTGGCTACGACGAGCGGCGACGACAGACGTGCTCAAGCGTGCTACAAAGAGAGAGCAGGGGAAGGGAGTGTGAGCTGCGAGAGAGGGGAAGGACCAGGGGGCTCGGGCACCTCCAGGCGCCCGGTCGAGGATGGGGAAGGAAGCAGGAGGTGGCGGGGAGACGTGGCCGCAGTCGGCTGTGATGCAGGCACGCAGCAGCTCCTACTGGCAGGAGCTTCAAGAAGCTCCTAGCGGTTGGGCCGGTGGGCTGGGCCAGGCTACAGGGAGGCCAATTGAGGTTTCTGCCCTTTTTTTAACTTTCTGTTTTGTTTTGTTTTGATTAACATTCTGCCATTGATTAAAATTCGGAACAATTTCAAAACAGTGACAAAAACCCTTTGAATATTTTTATGTTGCTGGATGGACTTTTCCAATAGGACATAAAAGATTTCAAAGTTATTTGAAACATATTCCATATATTATGAATATATTCCAAATTCAAATACAATAATGATTTAAATTCAGTGCCCAAAATATTCCACAAAAATGTTCACCATTTTTGGTTTGGACTCAAAGCCTTGCCAAAAATATCAAACATTGATGAAGGCATTTTGGGTTCATTGGATGCAATTTTCAGTTGAACCTAGTTGATTTAATTTTGGTGCTAGGGTTTGGAACAATCCCCATTTCAATTTCACATAACTTTAGACATGATGCATGGATGCAATGCCACTATCTCCAACCAAATTATATGGATGTGACAACTCACCCCCACTAAACAAGAATCTCGTCCCGAGATTCATGACAGGAGTTAAGAGGAAAGGGGGGTCACAAACTATCACAAACTTCATGATCCAACTGCCCTTCTTGAAGATGTTGATTCATTGCTTCAAACTGAGCTTGACGTCTCTTGCTTTCGAGATCTTCATCCAACACGACGATGACAGAAAGGAACTCTACAGAAATCGATCTTCTTGAAGATCGAGTAACTCAAGATCAACTCATGGAGTGAGACGAAAGAACGTCTCTTGAGGCGAGACACAAGACACACACGAGGGGTGAAAGGAAATAGATGGCGATTGCTCAATTTGGTAGGCAACAATTCCACGCTCGATCACGAAGTAGCGAGGAGTTAACTACCATGATTCCATAACGGGGCACCTTAGAGGAGGTGACTCGTAGGGTTATTCCCTTAAGTGGCAAAAAGAATTGCTTTTGATACAGAGATCATTGAAACTCTCCATACTAGCCTAAGGCAAATCACAACGATTGTTTGAAGGAGTTCGAAAGAATGACATACTCGGACTAGAACGAAAGATGTGGACTACCTTGTTGAAGACAACGTAATGGATGATTTTTGCCTATCATCAGAAATGGATGGGACCCATGGTAGGACCACTATTGAAGATGATCCTCACCAGAGATTACCGAGAAGGGTAGTCCATGATAGAATGGCACAATGGCGGTGCAAGCTAGGAACAAAATGCTAATGCTGGGAATGATTCTGGTAACTGGGAAATAACTCA
>NC_057814.1:617497738-617514768 GCF_018294505.1 Triticum aestivum
AAGTCGAGAGTGATTCCATCGTTTGAGTGGTTATAGAATAACCGAAAAAACTAAGAGCACAAGGATCCCTAAGGAACAACTCCTAGAATAAGTCGCATGAAATCCTCATTGAGAAGATGGACAAATTGCTCATTCAAGATACTACAATAATAGATCTTCCGGCTAGGTGTGTCGGCCAGAACATCAACCTTATCAGGACCTACATCATAGATCTTGGAAAAGTTCCAACCATCATATCTGCCTGAGATTCAGATCTGGATGGTAACAGAATATTTCAGACAACATGTCTGGAAAGAAAAATGAAAGTTTGCAGCACAAATCGGCGAGATGACGTTGCAAGATTCTCGGGAAATTAACTACGATAGTAAACTCCAAAACATGAGCTGGTTCTGCTACATACGTGTGAACATGTTGTCCGAGACAAACATGACCATGTAGTAGTCTTGCAATAAAACACTATCGAGTTCTGGTTGGGAACCATCATTGAGGATAACAGAATATTGTACAAATCCATCTGGAACCTTCAGGACTAGCACTTAAAACTTATTATCCTTGAACAAATCAATCAGTGGCTTGGTGTGCTAGGAACACATATGGAGTGGAGGTAACTAATTTACCAAACCATAGAATACTTCACACGAATGCATGACTGACTTGGGATGATTCCAAAGGAAGCAAAAACAAGCTCCCACGAATTCACGGTGGCAACTTGCATCGATTGCACGTGAATTTAGAGGAAGTCACTACTTTCATCCAAACATATACTTCATGAACAGGGCATGAAGAAAATGCTTACACAAGTTTCCAACACTAGCTGGATGTTCAGCACGAATCAGGGAGGAGACAAAATGCTGCTGATGGGCTCAACAGCAACTCATCGGAATTTCCATATCAGTGGACTTCCACCATTATGTGAACAATGTGATAGTATTGGTCAGCCCAAAAGATGTAATTGTGTATGCTCGAGGACTCAACCACGAGTAAGACAACATTACGAATATCGTTGGTTCTAACTTGATTTGACGATAGCCCACAGTCAAATCAAGGTTTGGAGAAGACAATAGATTCAACAGCTGATCACAAATGTCAGTCGGTGAAGATATCATCTTTCTTCAATACGCACACAAACAAAAAAAATATCCCTTTAAATGAACCGAGTCAGATAAGCTTTTATCTTCCAACTCTCCAAGTTATTGTTTAGCTTATCCAACTGGTTCAGGGGTATCCAACACAGATCCTTGGAGAAAGGGGTGGTTTATAAGAAAACTAACTTGATCACGTGCTCAACATAACAGTCAGGGGACAACCTGGTGATACTTCCGAGAAGATGTTCGGAAAGTCACGAACCACCGATATGTTACTAAGCTCGAGAGCAATCTTGCTTTTCAAGGGAAGACGATAGGATCAAAAGAGCAAGGAATTAATAAAATCCTAACTCATCGATCGAAGAGTGCACCTGAAATAAGGACTAGGTAGCACGATCAATGTTAGAATGATGGTTCAGTAACCAACACGCTATGAATGAATTTATCGTCCATTGACTACCAAGCAACGGGATTTCTAGGAGCATTGATTTCATGCATCATATAGTTCACTTGTCGGCAGTCCGGTTCCAATAACACGAAGACCGAGGAATGAATGATAATGGTGAGAGGTATCACTCTATCAAGACCTCATAAGGGGTTGTGCAATTCCTATGATATTCTTGACATAAAGAGGGTAATACTCCAAGGTTGAACAGAAGAAAAGCTGGATTGGCATTTTGGTCTGCGGAATACATCTGCTTTGACCCAATCCTAGATATGGATGAGGTACTAGTGTATGTTTCTCCTAGACACTCTGGAATAGAATGACTTGATGGACCACAAGAATAATAGGCATTGATGAACACAAATGTACACATACTTTCGTGGTTTTGTCACGACAGACATCCTAGTGAAAGGACTTAGTCGTGGAGCCATCGCTACGAGTTAGCATAAAGGGGTTAAAGTGGACAAGGGACGCAAGAGAGTTTTATACTAGTTCGGCCCCTTACAATGAAGGTAAATTCCTACGTCTAGTTGTGATGGAATTGATGGGGTTTCGATGACCAGGGAGCGAATACGCTTTGCCTGAGTCTCGAATTGTTGTTTGTTGTCCTCGAACCGCCGCGGGTCATCCCCTTATATACATGGGTTGACGCCCGTCGGTTTACAAACTCCGAGGCCGGCTTATAATCGTGTCTGGCTCGGTCTCTGCTACTTCTATATTACGACACAAGTTTACATATCAACGCCGGTTTGTGTCTACAGGCCTTAAACCGGCTTTGGGCCCTGGGCCTTCATGAAGCGTCACCGTCTATCTTCATGGGCTTTAGATATAGATGAACTACTTATGAGGTTAACCCGGCCTCTCCTGGCCGGTTTACGCCCAGTGGTAATATCCCCAACATTAGGCCCCAGATTGATTTGAACTGGTTCATGTCAATCCTCAATACTTAAGAAAATTTCTTCTTCAACATCTGCACACAATCTTGTAAACCGCCATGACATCATCTTCTAGGATTTGGTAAACCTCCGCGACGTCACCTATCATTAACGAGCCTCCGACAATCGAGGCGACAGCATCGCCTCATATCCAAAAACTCGGCTCCTCGATTTTCGCGTCTGTCGTTTATCTCCCTTATAAATAGGGCCAGGGGGTCTTTCCATTTTCCCCATCGTGCCTCTTCACTTCATCATCATGCTCGCGACGCTCGACCCTTCGACCTCGGCCTCCGCCGTCAACCTTCGACTGCTACACCAACCTTGGCTGCTGCATCGACCTGAACGTACCAGAGTTCTTCTGCGCGCCGCCGCTGCTCAACAGCCTCCGTAAGTTTCCCCTTTCTCTTGCCATAGATCTGCACTTAGGGTTTCCGTCGTTCATCAGTGTTCGTCGCTGCCCCTCTTTCTCCTTATTTATATCATTGGATCAGATCCAAAAACCACATAGATCTCGCGCGGTAGTAGTTTAAACCACATAGATCTCGTGCTTTAGTAGTTTCAGCACCTGTATGATATCCAACTCATCTCAACTTGGTGAACTTTCAGTATGCTGGAATTTAGGTCAGAATATATTTTGTTTTTCCTACGCGCGGTAGATCTAAAATTACCATAGCAAGATGTGAAACTTGTTTCTTCCTTCTCTTACACACTTTGAATACCAGATTGGCCGGTTTAACTTCACAGAAAAAATGATGACCCGGTAGATACATTAGTCCCCTGTTGAACCGCCAATGCATTACACCGTTCCATTGTCAGACTCCGGTTTATGAATAACCAAATACGGTTTACCAATATGCTTGTATCCTCATACCGCTGTATAGTTGTCCACTGTAAATCTTAAACCGGTAATAATCATGTTTCAGATTTTTCCTTTTCATGGCTAAGCAAGTCTATGAGTGCAATTGGGCTCCCTCTCGAGTAACCGAGGAACAGTTAAGCAACCTTGTTAAAACGGGCGCTTTAGCTAAGAAAGATGATCCACTGGAGGGTCCTTGGCCCGGAAAATCCTCCTACCCCCAAGGACGGGGAGGTAGTCGTTTTTGCTGATCATCTCGGACGAGGTTTTAGCCCTCCCGGCTCAAATTTTTTCCGGGATGTACTGGCTAGTTTTCAACTGCGCCCTCAAGACATTGGTCCTAACTCTGTAACCAACATCTGCCACTTCCAAGTCTTTTGTGAGGTTTATCTGCAAGAGGAACCTTCAGTCGACTTGTTTCGGGATTTCTTTCACTTAAACTGTCGCACAGAGTTCTCAGATGGACCCAATACGGAACTGGGTGGAATGGCGGTTCAGAAAAGGAAGGAAATCACCTTCCCTCATCCCAAACTCCACAGTCATCCCAAAGAGTGGAACCAGACTTGGTTTTACTGCATGTATACTTCTCCATCTGATGAGAATCCTTTGCGGGGTTACCGCCCTGAACGCCTTAGCAACACACATCCTTTTCCTTAGAGGTTGAGAGCAAGAGAATGGGCCAACTATGCTCTCCAATTATCAAAGCTTAGAGCCTTCATGGCGAAAGGTTTGATAGGAGTTGATCTTGCTTGTTGCTGGATAAGCTGGAGCATTCTGCCCTTAAGCCGGCGCCCCGGTTTGATGTGTGAGTACACGGGGAGTTTGAAGGATGCTCAGCGGCACATTGACATTCAGCTTATAGACGAAGAAGCCACTGAGGCTGTAAAGAAAATACTGAACGAACCGGAGGCCGTCTGTGCTCAAACCGGACTATCCCTTTCTGCACCTTCAACAAAGCACCAGCTATAAGAATCATATAATCCTTTGTATCTGAAATTGCTTCTTTCAAAATATTCTCTAAAAGTGTGATTATTTTCTGACAGGGTGATGATCCGTTCTGGAACAACAAACCATCACAAGACAAACCGGCAAAGCCACAAGACAAACCAGTCAAGCCAGTTCGTCCAAAGACCAAGGTTGTTACGAAACCTGCCAAGAGAAGGACCACTGCATCCTTCGATCTACCAGCTGATGACGATGTGCGTAATCGGGAACCAGAGGTAGAACTTGACTCTCTTGGTTCATTTTTCGTACGTCTCATTGACAATGATTATTATCAGGACGACGCTGAAGGCAGTCACGCTGAGGACGTAGAGGTAACTATTCTTTCCTCCGATTCAGATCCTCTGCCAACATCAAAAATCTCTCAAGCAAATCGGAAAGTAAAATTTTCTCACCCTCCTGCTTACTTGGACCCAAACTTTCTTTTGAAGACGCAGCAGCACGAAGCTCGCCGTACAACCCGGCAGAGCGACCAGGTAGTTACCTCCGCCGGTTTATCGAATAGTCCGGTTCGGGAACGCCGATCAGAGGTCTCTTATCCCATTGATACTTCATGCCCAAAAGCAGGTTGTTTTCGCCAGCCTCTTAACCCATCTGATTCAAATTATCAGGGTACTTCTCACTCATCCTCTGGCGAGTCCTTGGCCACACACCTTCCACCCCTCAAAACAGTTCCTAGGTGAGCCATTCACATGTCTTTACTCTTGATGTGTTATCTTTACATATTGTACTGATCCTTCTGTCTATCTTTTCTCAGCGCCAAGCCAAGACCCAACAAGAAAGCTCGTTTAAACAAACCGGCTGATGATAATGTAGCTGCTGAACCGGAGACAACTCCAAATCTGGAAGAAACCGACGCTGACGCCATGCTTCACGATCCGCCGCTTCAAGACCATGATTTCCTTGCTGAACAAGTGCAAGTTGACACTACCAGCCATGCAGACCGGCCAACCAGCCCTGTCTGAACTGATGACAAACCGGTCAGTCCAGCTAAGGACACTGATAAACCTCCAACTCCGGCGAAGGCTGCTGATGAACAAGATGATGACGTTATGATTCCTGGTACCGGCCACACCACTCCTGGCAATCCTGTAGCTTTGTCAAAGCATACTGCCAAGGATGATCTCTCTGTTATCGGCAAAGGCAAATGGAATGCCGATTTATCAAGCTTCGCCCACCTCAATGCTCAAGATATTCACTCTGGCTTCTTCAACTGTCTGTATACCAACCATGACTATGAAGCTAGTTTGGTAAACTTGATGAAGGAGCGATCTGAGGTAACTACTGTTTTTCTCCTTTGTCCAATTGCAGTCTATCAACTCCTAGTAGCCGCCAAGTGACGGTTCATTATACCAATCGAAACCGGGACTTTTGTCATAAGTAAACTTTGCATATTTAACCTCCAAGGACCGGATTACCTTGTTAAGATGAACCGCTTCCTTAAAATTTACCATACTGCTCTTTCGCCGGTATAGCCCCCAAGGGCAGGTTTAACTTTATAAAGATGAACCGGGACTGTACAAGAATTCCCATATCAACAGTTTTTGAGAAAACACACATTAGCCCCCAAGTGCCAAGCTTAATACTTGTATTGTGCTTGGGACTTGTAAAAATTTCTGATAAGGAGCAAATATGCATTAGCGCCCAAGTATCAAGGGGATAACTTGTTATGTGCTTGGTACTTCAAATATGTACTGTCAACTTACTATGTATCTGTCTCTTTATAGGCTGAACTGAGCAAGAAGGAAAGACAAAACGCCGATCTGCAAGAGAACATCAAGTCCCAACAGGCCGAAACTTCCAAAGCAAAAGATGAGCTGACGAGCGCCTTAGCCGCTATGGAAAAGCTAAAGGAAAGCTTTGGCAAGGAGCGGGCGGATTGGAACACAGAGAAATACGCTTTGCGGAAAAGAGCTGAAGATGCAGAAGCAACTCCCAAACCGGTGGTAGACGAGCTGACTGGGGTAAATCAGCAAGTACATGCGATGACCGCTGCTGTGTTTGGTAAGCATCTTGTCTTTAATACTGTCAGCATGTCTTCCCATGCGTTGCCGGTTTACTGATGTTTGCAATGATGCAGGAACTTGCATTAGTCATCTGGGCTCTGATGTTCAGAAGAAGCTGAAGGCTGCCTATACGCTGATAGAAAACTGTATACCGGCGCTCAACGAATTATCTGCACCGCTTCTCACAATAAGCCGCCCCCGACTGTAATCAAAGATACCTTAGACAGGCTATCTGTGCTGCCTGCCCGGGTAGAAGAGCTGAAGAGGTCTGCTGCAAGGGCTGGCGCTCTGACCGCGCTAACCCGGGCAAAAGCATGGGTGCCTGATCCTGACCCGACGGACGTGGCTAAAGGCTACCCAAGCTTAAAAGAAGTCGGATCAGAATTTTGCACTAAAGATCTCCGCGCCATAAACCGGGAAGTACGTCCACTGGCTTGTCAACTTTCTGAAGAGGTTGATCTTTCACATTATCAGACGAGTTATGATATCAATAACAAGCGGGTTGCTGCACCAGCTCCTGAGGCTCAAAACCTGATCCCTCCAATCCGTAAGCACACTTATGCCCCTGATATTGAATCGTCCACCCTTATAAGTGACGAAGCTGTGTTCCAAGCTTTAACTGGGATCGACTGGACAACTGTTGACTTCCAACCGCTGGGTAGGGACGAAGAAGATGAACCGGTGCAAGATGACCCGCATCCGTCAGGTCAAGCTGATAAGTAATCATAATCCGGGGCCCGGTTTAGTTTTTCTTTTGCTGTAATGCTTATTGAGACAATTAATCCTTTGGGCACTGAAAATGCCTTGTAATAGGCTAGTTAAAACACTTGGTCTATTATGCCTTCGTGCATATTTATCTGCAACTGATGCGTGTTAATCCGCCATACTTAAGATATGATGTTCATAATCCATAGCTATTTATTCAAGCTGTTCCTGCAAATAAGAAGCTTAATGCGCCCTGGCGGTTTACCACCGGGCGGTTCATGATACCCAACTATATATAGGACCAAGGTTTATAACCAAGGTTGTAAAACATAACCAAATATGGAAATATATGATACCTGTGATCTTTAGGCATAGTGTTGGCTGACCAACCTTGTAATGAGGGTAATAACCCAAATCCGGAGTAAAAGTATCTCCTGTTATACAATGCCGGTTTACAATAAAACCGTTCCGGGTTGTGATAAACACTGGTTTATTCCATACTGGTAACTATGAGTCAAAACCAGACTGGGCTGATAGTCTCCGGATTATAACTTGATCATGTACTGACAACTTGTAGTTGACAGCCTAACCGGGTTGATAAACACAGGTTTGAAAACATCCCAAATCTTAGCAAAAGAAAAAGAAACTTAGCAAAAGGCAAATACAACCGTTGTAGTCGAGGCTTTTCACGGGCTGCCAGGCCCCAAATTTGATCAAGAGGTGTTGCTATGGTTCGGTTTCGACCAAGCCCCCAAGTGATGCTGTGGCATTACGCCGATCAAGAGGCGTTGCTATGGTTCGGGTTTGACCAAGCCCCCAAGTGATACTGTGGCATTACGCCGATCAAGAGGCGTAGCTATGGTTCGGGTTCGACCAAGCCCCCAAGTGATGTTGTGGCATTACGCCGATCAAGAGGCGTGGCTATGGTTCGGATATGACCAAGCCCCCAAGTGATGCTGTGGCATTACGCCGATCAAGAGGCGTAGCTATGGTTCGGATACGACCAAGCCCCCAAGTGATGCTGTGGCACTACGCCGATCAAGAGGCGTAGCTATGGTTCGGATACGACCAAGCCCCCAAGTGATCTAATATGAAACTTTGAGAAGCCAAATCAGGGGGTAAACCAGACGCCGCTTTGTAAGCTCCATGTAACCACACATGATGTAAGAAAAACAACAGATACCCCGCTTTAGCTGAGGTTCCGGTTTATTGTATTGATCATAATATATACATTGTCATAATATGTAGATAAACAGAGCCTATGGCTCAAGTATAGTAAGGCCGAAGATGAGCAATATTCCACGGTCGGTTGGTCTCCTCCTCCGATTTACATGAGTCTTTGCGCTCTCGAACATCGATTAGGTAGTACGACCCGTTGTGTAGATTCTTGCTGACCACAAAGGGTCCTTCCCAAGGGGGGATAGCTTGTGCATATCCGTCTGATCCTGGATGAGCCGACGCACCAAATCGCCTTCTTCAAAGGTTCTGGTTCTAACCCGGCGGCTGTGAAAACGATGCAGATCTTGCAGATAAATCGACGAACGGGCGGCCGCCATGTCACGCTCCTCATCTAAAAGGTCATGAGCTTCCTGCCGTGCCTTCTCATTGTCAGCTTCAATGTATGCCGCTACACGAGGTGAGTCATGACGGATGTCACTAAGAAGAACCGCTTCCGCTCCATAAACCATGAAGAACGGTGTGTATCATGTCGATCTGTTGGGTGTGGTATTGATGCTCCATAATACTGAAGGTAGCTCCTCAACCCAACAACCCGCCGTCCATTGCAAAGGAACCATAAGCCGGGGTTTGATGCCTCTCAAGATCTCTTCATTAGCCCTCTCCACTTGACCATTGGACTGGGGGTGAGCCACTGATGATACGTCAAGCCGGATGTGCTCACGTTGACAGAACTCCTTCATGGCACCCTTTGACAGATTGGTACCATTGTCCGTTATAATGCTGTGTGGAAAGCCAAACCGGAAGATCACCTTTTTGATGAATTTAACCGCCGTGGCCGTGTCACACTTTCTAACTGGCTCTGCCTCTACCCATTTTGTGAACTTATCAACCGCCACCAAAAGGTGGGTCTTCTTGTCCTTGGACCTCTTGAAAGGCCCAACCATATCCAGCCCCCAAGTTGCAAACGGCCAGGTGATTGGAATCATTCTCAATTCTTGAGCAGGTACATGAGCGCGCCTTGGGAATTTCTGACAACCATCACATCTTTTGACCAAGTCCTCGGCATCAGCATGAGCTGTTAACCAATAGAAACCTGACGGAACGCCTTAGCCACCAAAGATTTTGAACCAGCGTGGTGACCACAATCTCCTTCATGTATCTCACGCAAAATTTGACGGCCTTCCTCACGAGACACACATCGTTGAAACGCCCCTGTCACACTGTAATGAGGTAACTCTCCATTGATAATAGTCATGGACTTGTACCAGCGGGTTATCTGCCTGGCCAAAGTCTCATCCTCTGGTAACTCGCCACGGTTTATATACGCCAAATATGGAACCGTCCAATCCGGGATACCATGAAGAGCTGCCACCAATTGGGCCTCCGGATCCGGAACAGCCAAATCCTCTTCACCGGGGAGCTTGACGGACGGATTATGCAAAACATCCAAGAAGACATTAGGTGGAACCGGTTTACGTTGGGAACCCAGGCAGCTTAAAGCGTCCACCGCTTCATTCCTTCGCCGGTCCACATGATCGACCTGATAACCTTTAAAGTGACCAGCAACAATATCCACCTCACGACGATTTGCTGCCATGAGTGGGTCCTTGGAATCCCAAGTGCCGGACACTTGTTGAGCCACCAGATCCGAGTCACCGAAGCACTTAACTCAGCTTAAGTTCATCTCCTTAGCCATCCGAAGACCATGAAGTAAAGCCTCATATTCAGCTGCGTTGTTAGTGCAAGGGAACATTAAACGGAGAACATAACAAAACTTATCACCTCGTGGGGAAGTAATACGACTCCAGCCCCCGAGCCCTCCAATTGCCTGGACCCATCAAAATGAATAGTCCAATAAGTATGATCTGGCTTCTCTTCTGGCGCTTGTAACTCTGTCCAATCATTGATGAAATCCACAAGTGCCTGAGATTTGATCGCCGTTCGGGGCATGTATATCAACCCATGAGGCCCGATCTCGATAGCCCACTTAGCAATCCGGCCGGTTGCTTCCCTGTTCTGGATTATCTCTCCCAAAGAAGCAGAGCTGACCACCGTGATGGGATGACCTTGGAAATACTGCTTCAGCTTCCGACTTGCCATGAAAACCCCATACACCAATTTTTGCCAATGCGGGTACCTCTGCTTGGACTCAATAAGTACCTCACTGATATAGTAAACCGGCCACTGAACCGGATATTCCTTTCCTTCCTCTTTGCGCTCTACCACAATAGCCACACTAACAGCCCGAGCGTTAGCTGCCACATATTGCAGCAATGGTTCTTTGTCAACCGGAGCAGCGAGAATCGGCGGATTAGCTAGCTGCCGCTTTAAGTCCTCAAATGCTTCATTAGCGGCGTCACTCCAGACGAAGTTATCCGTTTTCTTCAGCGTCTGATACAAAGGGATGGCCTTCTCGCCAAGGCGTTGAACATAATTGATACACTTCGGTTTAGTCAAAGAGGTGATGGCTTTGATCTTTTTCGGATTTGCTTCAATGCCCCTGTTAGACACTAAAAAACCCAAGAGTTTGCCTGCAGGTACACCAAAGACACACTTGGCCGGATTAGGCATCATTTTATAAACCCGCAGGTTATCAAAGGTTTCCTTCAAGTCATCAATCAATGTGTCCTTCTTCCTTGATTTTACCACAATATCATCTACATAGGCGTGAACATTGCGGCCGATCTGCTTATGAAGACAATTCTGTACACACCGCTGATAAGTCGCCTGGGCACTCTTGAGCCCAAAGGGCATGGACACATAGCAGAAGGCTCCAAAGGGAGTTATGAAGGCTGTCTTCTCCTGGTCCTTAACTGCCATTTTGATCTGATGATAACCAGAGTATGCATCCAAAATGCTTAACCGCTCACAACCCGCCGTAGCATCAAAAATTTGATCAATACGGAGAAGGGCCAAAGGATCTGCTGGACAAGCTTTGTTGAGATCTGTGTAGTCCACACACTTACGCCAAGTGCCATTCTTCTTGAGGACTAGCACCGGATTATCCAACCACTCAGGAAGGAATACTTCAACGATAAATCCAGCCGCCAAGAGCCTGGCTACTTCTTCTCCAATAGCTTTGCGTCTTTGAACCGGCGCAGAAACTGCTTGACCGGTTTATACTTAGGATCAACATTGAGAGTTATCTCAGTGAGTTTTCTTGGTACACTTGGCATGTCAGAAGGCTTCCATGCATAGATGTCCCGATTCTCACGGATGAACTCGATGAGCGCGGCTTCCTATTTCGGATCTATGTTAGCGCTGATGCTGAACTGCTTGGACGAATCGCCAGGTATGAAGTCAACAAGCTTACTCTCATCAGCCGATTTAAACTTAAGGGCCGGATCATGCTCTGTAGTTGGTTTCTTCAACGAAGTCATATCTGCCGGATCAACATTGTCCTTGTAAAACTTCAACTCTTCTGTTGCAAATACTGACACAGCATAAGCCGCATCACCTTCCTTACACTCCAGAGCAATTATGCGGCTCCCATGCACGGTTATAGTTCCCTTGTGACCCGGCATCTTGAGTCGCAGATAAACTTAACAAGGCCGTGCCATAAACTTAGCATAAGCTGGCCGTCCAAATAGGGCATGATACGGGCTGCTGATTTTCACCACTTCAAAGGCCAAGGTTTCTGATCTTGAGTCATGCTCATCTCCAAAAGCCACCTCCAGAGCTATCTTACCAACAGGATATGCCGACTTACCAGGCACCACACCATGGAACACCGTATTAGACGGTTTAAGATTTTTATCTGTTAGCCCCATGCGATGGAAAGTTTCATAATTAAGGATATTGATGCTACTCCCTCCATCCATGAGTACCTTAGTGAACTTATAAACTCCCACCTGAGGTGCCACCACCAGAGCCAGATGACTCGGATTGTCAACCCGGGATGGATGATCTTCTCTACTCCACACAATCGGCTGCTCGGACCAGCGCAAATAACGGGGCACGGCCGGTTCAACGGCATTCACCACCCTTTTATGAAGCTTCTGATCGCGCTTGTCCAAGCTAGTGGTGAAGACATGATACTGTCCGCTATTCAACTGCTTTGGGTTGCTCTAGTAACCCGACTGCTGCTGCTGCTGATTGCCCTGATGATTATAGCCACTTTCATTACCCTGATTACTTTGATTGTTATGTCCACTCTGATTGCCATGGAATCCTGAACCGGAATTTCCTCCGCCATAACCCGGCCCATGAGAGCCAGAGCCTGAACCGCCTCCCGATCCATGATCATACCGGAAAGAATCAAAATTTTTGAACTCTTGCATGATGTAACAATCTTTCCAGAGGTGTGTGGATGGTTCCTCCTTCGTCCCGTGCTTTGGATGGGGCTGGTTCAACAGATACGACAAACGGTCCGGATTAGGATTTGGCATTCCATTGCGCCGGGGCATTTTACCCTTACGCCGCTGGCCCTTGTCGTGTGTACTAGTGTTAGCCACACATTCTAAACCGTGGTCCTCTTTACGCTTGCCACCGTTTCCATGACCCGCCGGGTTGGGGTGCTGCCCCTTGGTGTTGCCGCTCTTCTTTCCCTTCCATGACTTATCATCATCAGACTCGGGATCCTTGGTACTATCAGAGTCGCCATACTTCACTAGTGCAGCCATGAGCGTTCCCATATCATTACAATAACGTTTGAGCCGTCCCAATTTCAACTTCAGGGGTTCAAACCGGCAATTGCCTTCCAATGTTAAAACTACGGTGTCAGCGTTGATGCGGTTCGATGAGTGCAAAATCTCCGAAACCCGGCGCACCAAACGGGTTGTTGACTCTCCTTCCTCTTGCACACGGGCAGCTAAGTCCACAATTGACATGGGCTTCTTGCATGTATCCTTGAAATTTTGACTAAACCGGGCTCTCAACTCGGCCCATGACCTGATAGAATTAGCCGGTAGGCTCTTTAACCAAGTGGGGGCCGTTCCTTCTAGCATCATGGTGAAGTACTTCGCACATGCCGCATCATTCACGTCCAGCATATCCATGGCCATCTCATAGCTTTCGACCCATGTTTCAGGGGATAAATCGGCGGTGTAATTCGGCACCTTGCGCGGGCCCTTGAAATCTTTGGGCAGGCGCACATTGCGCAACGCTGGGACAAGACATGGCACTCCCAAGGAACTAGAGGTAACTCCTGGTTCCACCGATGCGGTTGGACGAACCGGAGTAAGCTGACGGGCTTCATGCTGCACCACTAACTCGGCCTCTCTGCGTGCCCGAGCCGGGCCACCACCTCTTGAGCATCACCAGCACCACCCGCCGGGTTATTGCCACGGGGCGGATCACGGTTCCGCGCATTGCTTGACACTGCCGGTTCATCCATATGTCTGCTGTAACTCCGGCTTGGACGGGGAGTGGAATGAATCCGATCGTGACTATACGAATAAGCCTCCTGTTGAACCAAATCTGTCTGAAGGAGCTCCTTAACCCGGCGCGTTTCGACCGCCGCCGGATAATCGCCTTCGATCGGGATGGCCACCAGCCGTGAAGCGGCAGCGACAATGTTGTCCATCGGGTTAGAGTAATGACCCGGCGGCGTGGGGACATGTGGTATTACAACATTGTTCTGACGAGGCGGATCCGCCGAACGTGGTTGAACCGGCGCCCCCGCTCCAGGTGCCTCCGCCCGGTTTACCACCCGCGGATTACTGGTCCCCGCTCCTGGGGTGTTAAAGAGATTTCTAGCGTCATAAACCGGCGGCAGGCGAGATCGGTGCCTCCTCTTCAGGACTTCGTCCTTTAAGGGGTCCGACCATATCAAGCCCCCAGACCGCGAAAGGCCAAGTAATGGGGATTGTTTGTAGAGCAGTGGGTGGGATATGGCTTTGATTGGCGAAAAGCTGCCATCCGACACAATGTTGGAAAAGGTCATGTGCATCTGCTTGGGACGTCGGCCAATAGAAACATGTACCGAAGGCCTTACTTACAAGAGCCTGAGCTGCGGCATGGTGACCGCCGAGGCCAGCATGTATTTCAGCCAAGAGCTGCCGTCCCTCTTCTCCGGAGATACATCTTTGAAGCACCTCCGTATCGCTTTTCTTGTAGAGCTCTCCGTTATGGACCTTGTAGGCTTTCGAGTGCTGGACAATGCAGCGAGCCTCATTATGATCCTCAGGGAGCTCTCGCCTATTAAGGTAGGCCAAGAAGGGTTCGGTCCATGGGGCAATTGCTGCCATTATAAGATGGGCCGATGGTGTTATTTTGGTGGTTGAGCCCCCGATGATATCGGTATTATGTTCGGAATTTGGGGGTGTAAGCGGATCCGAACTGGAGTTGTCGCTCTCCCCTTGCCACACCACGGATGGCTTGAAGAGCCTTTCCAGAAAGATATTAGGCGGGACGGGGTCACATTTGGCGCCAATGCGAGCAAGGACATCCGCCGCTTGATTACTTTCTCGAGCCACATGAAGGAACTCGAGTCCCTCGAACCGAGCCTACATTTTGAGAACGGCGTTACGATAGGCCGCCATCTTCGGATCCTTGGCATCGAAATCTCCATGTCAGGACCCCGATTCCAAGTCACATCGATCTAGCCGGTAACACCTCATATGACTTTGCGGCCTCACGCACGGTATTCCCACGAGTGTCGCCTTACCATGGCCTGGGACCGTTTGCGCCTTTTGGCTCACGTATATGATAGTGTCGCTAGCATCCATATGACAGAGAACCCGGGCCGACATGACTAGTCGTGAACCCAAAGTGGCACTAACTTATGGGGATAGGCATACATGAATCAACATCGAGCATGTCGGTCAGCAGCGTGGGAATCCGGGCTGTAGCACTGGGCTAACAGGACTCCAGTGAACCGGGCTGTAGCAGGCTAGGCAGGACTCCGGATGTCACTGCGTGACATTTCCCCGAAGGGACAGACACAGGAACGAAGTGAATCACATGCCGGCCAGTCAAGTGTTCCGGAGCAGTAGTGCTGGGCTAGCAGGACTCCGGTGAACCGGGCTGTAGCGGACTACTATGGCTCATGGAAGCACAAGACTACATTTCCCCATAAGAGAGGCTACCAAGGATAAACAACTAGGTTGTCGGATCCCACACATACCAAGCATTTCAATCATATACACAATATGCCCGATATGTGTAAATACAACATGGCATCACAGCATAACTCTACGACTCAAGTATTTATTCATTAGGCTCCGAGGAGCCAAGTATTACAATCATGGTCTCATGACCCAACATACAGAGCATACAAGCATCAAGCGGAAGCATAAACATGTCTGAGTACAGACAACTACAAATGAAAAAGGCTGAGAAGCCTGACTATCTACAAGACCCTCCCAAGGGTATAAGATCGTAGCTGAGATAACAAGCTAAACGTCGAAGTCCACGCGGAACTACTAGCGAGACTGAAGTCTCTCTGCAAAAACATAAATTAAGCAAACGTGAGTACAAATGTACCCAGCAAGACTTACATCAGAACTAGCTACATATGCATCGGTATCAACAAGGGGATGGTGGGGTTTAACTGTAATAAGCCAGCTTTGACTCGGTGGCTATCCTGAAATACGACCGCAAGTAACTCTGTTGAGGTGGCGCACAAGAGTCCACATATTCACCATATCAATACACCACTATGGATCTGCTCCCATCTCCCTACGAGAAGGCCATCCATAGCACTCACACTTATCTTGCGCATTTTAGAGTATCCACTTCAAGTTATCTATGAACTGTACAGGCAACCCAGAAGTCCTTTACCACGGCCATGGCTACTCGAATAGATGATGTTAACCCTGCAGGGGTGTACTTCTTCACACACGCTCTCGCCACTTACCACCATGTACACGTCGTGTATCTCGGCAACCTTCAAGCGGAAGCCTGGCGAGGGAGTCGGCCATGACCTGACTAACCACACAAGTCTCTAGTCCAGGTTTATCGCCTATTCGGGTTCCATCCGCAAGGAGATCCGGCCGGGGTGTCGCTCACGGCCCCAAACGATGTGTACATGGTTCCAAGCCCACCAAACGGGCGACGCTTGGCATACCCGACCATGGTGCCTAGTCTGTCCCAAGCCCACCTGTACCGGGTGCCACTTGGTAGACTACTAACACTACCTACAAACACCAGAAACTAGTTGCAACTCCTGGACAGAGATTATGTTGATTAATAAGTCGAGAGGGGTCGAGTTACCGGAACCCAATGTGTGGTAGTAACTGTTTATGGATCACAAACACAGAACTCAGTTCCTGAGAACGGCTTCAATGAGACAACCCACCATGTACTCCTACATGGCCTCTCACCGCTACCTTTACCAAATCGTGTTCACACACTTAGCTCTCAACAGTAAGACATGTTCACCACATTCCAATTCATCCCCGACGAATCAGACCTGGCTCAACTCTAAGCAGTAGCAGGCATGACAACAAGCATGAATGAGTAGGCACATCAGGGCTCAAACAACTCCTACTCATGCTAGTGGGTTTCATCTATTTACTGTGCCAATGACAGGTCATGCAGAGGAAAGGGGTTCAACTACCGCATCATGTAACAGTTGAATCGTTGTTGTCCTAATGTAGTAAAAGAGAGCAGGAGCGAGAGAGTGGGATTGTATCGGAATGAACAAGGGGGGTTTTGCTTGCCTGGCACTTCTGAAGATAGCAAAACTCTTCATCAGTGTCATCGATCAAATCGTGGGAACGTCGTCTAAGCGGAGACGTAGGGAAGGTCAGCGTGCTCGGGGAAGGCCTGGGGGCGACGAGACGGCGGCGGCGATCTCGGTCGGCTGTGGTTGGAGATGATGTTGCGAGCGTCGCTTCGGGGCTCTCCTCGTCGTGTGGCTCAGCAAGGAGGGAC
>NC_057814.1:617515181-617516576 GCF_018294505.1 Triticum aestivum
CTCCAGGCGCCCGGTCGAGGATGGGGAAGGAAGCAGGAGGTGGCGGGGAGACGTGGCCGCAGTCGGCTGTGATGCAGGCACGCAGCAGCTCCTACTGGCAGGAGCTTCAAGAAGCTCCTAGCGGTTGGGCCGGTGGGCTGGGCCAGGCTACAGGGAGGCCAATTGAGGTTTCTGCCCTTTTTTTAACTTTCTGTTTTGTTTTGTTTTGATTAACATTCTGCCATTGATTAAAATTCGGAACAATTTCAAAACAGTGACAAAAACCCTTTGAATATTTTTATGTTGCTGGATGGACTTTTCCAATAGGACATAAAAGATTTCAAAGTTATTTGAAACATATTCCATATATTATGAATATATTCCAAATTCAAATACAATAATGATTTAAATTCAGTGCCCAAAATATTCCACAAAAATGTTCACCATTTTTGGTTTGGACTCAAAGCCTTGCCAAAAATATCAAACATTGATGAAGGCATTTTGGGTTCATTGGATGCAATTTTCAGTTGAACCTAGTTGATTTAATTTTGGTGCTAGGGTTTGGAACAATCCCCATTTCAATTTCACATAACTTTAGACATGATGCATGGATGCAATGCCACTATCTCCAACCAAATTATATGGATGTGACAACTCACCCCCACTAAACAAGAATCTCGTCCCGAGATTCATGACAGGAGTTAAGAGGAAAGGGGGGTCACAAACTATCACAAACTTCATGATCCAACTGCCCTTCTTGAAGATGTTGATTCATTGCTTCAAACTGAGCTTGACGTCTCTTGCTTTCGAGATCTTCATCCAACACGACGATGACAGAAAGGAACTCTACAGAAATCGATCTTCTTGAAGATCGAGTAACTCAAGATCAACTCATGGAGTGAGACGAAAGAACGTCTCTTGAGGCGAGACACAAGACACACACGAGGGGTGAAAGGAAATAGATGGCGATTGCTCAATTTGGTAGGCAACAATTCCACGCTCGATCACGAAGTAGCGAGGAGTTAACTACCATGATTCCATAACGGGGCACCTTAGAGGAGGTGACTCGTAGGGTTATTCCCTTAAGTGGCAAAAAGAATTGCTTTTGATACAGAGATCATTGAAACTCTCCATACTAGCCTAAGGCAAATCACAACGATTGTTTGAAGGAGTTCGAAAGAATGACATACTCGGACTAGAACGAAAGATGTGGACTACCTTGTTGAAGACAACGTAATGGATGATTTTTGCCTATCATCAGAAATGGATGGGACCCATGGTAGGACCACTATTGAAGATGATCCTCACCAGAGATTACCGAGAAGGGTAGTCCATGATAGAATGGCACAATGGCGGTGCAAGCTAGGAACAAAATGCTAATGCTGGGAATGATTCTGGTAACTGGGAAATAACTCA